>NW_020169843.1:674503-854305 GCF_002117355.1 Postia placenta MAD-698-R-SB12 | reverse complement strand
GGGACTTATCCATACTTATCCGTCCGCATATGGGTACAGCTGCATATCTAAGGGGTTATCCGCTTAAATAAGCGACACATGATCTTGTTCTGGACACATCAGGCTGGACTCTGATGCCGGACCTTTTCTAGATAGAAACCAGACTCTGTCTGGACCATGACATCATTCTGACATCATAGGTAGGAGCTAGGCTCAGGCACTAGGCCATAGGCCGGTCAATTCTGGACCCTAGGCCCAGGGCAGGGCAGGGCCAGACTATGACATCATCGATAACACCATATCGCACCATAGGGCACATGATACTTAGTAATCCTTACCCAGCTAGGTACCAGGGGTCCATTACCGGTCCCTGGGGGGTTTTCCCTCATGTATATAAGGCAGCATCCTGGGGCACCCTGTCCCCCAGTTCTATTCACTTCGTTGTTGCGCTTAACAGCATTACCTCCCCCACACTTAAGTGCTTTATCTCCCCCCCTTACCATCAAGCTATAAGGTGGGTTTATAGGTTTTGTGATACCGCCAGCAATGGGCGAGAATGGCGGCGGCACGTACAATGTCGACGCTTCCGAGGGCTGCCGCCGTCCGATCTACCAGAGTCTTGACGTCCACTTTGACGGAAACGTCACCCGGGATTGTGATCGCCCTTCTGCCCTTGGCCTGTATCTCTTCCGCGACACGCGCGAGATTGTCGACGTTGCCTGGCACGTCGTTCAAGGCGACATCTATGCCGTCATCGGCTAGCCTGAGTGCGATCACTCTGCCGATGCCCTGTGCAGCCCCGGTGACGATCGAAACGCGCTGAGATTCAGACATCCTCGAAGGGGTATGAAGGGCAAGACGGAAGCTCACAGACGATGGGACTGTTGGAGGGGACGGGAGATTTTGGCGGACTTATATCCAAGCATCGCGCCATTCCGACTGAGTACGTATTACTGTAATTAGCCCGGGGTGACCAGTGTATGGAACACCACAAGTATGGGGTGGCATGTCTTCCATAGTCAGTGAGCACAATAGAACGCTTTCATAGAATGTAGGTATCTGGTACGTACCTGCCTGTGCAGGGTGGCGATTACTAGCATCCGGACTGTATTGATGGCAATGGACCCACCAGAGCGGATCAATTGGAGTCTGAACTGGCGCTCACGATGCAGATCAGTTACGGAACTGGGAAGTGATGTTCTTTATCAGCTGCCAAGACTGTCACCTCATGGCTTCTGCTTCCGCAAAGCCTACCACAATGCTGTTTACGTTGTTAGTGTTATTTGGCAGACCTGGAAGTGAAGGCGGTCTGGCTCCATTGGATTCAGAATTTGAAAGAAGGTCAACTGATGAGCCACGCGTATCTCCATTGCAGGCCTACAAGTCTAAAGACCTGAAACGTACTGAATCAGATTCCTTACCTAGATATTATAGCACCTCCGAGGCAGCCTGGTCGGCGTGACGAGCACATAATAAGCAAACACATCGCACAGGGAACTTGATTCTCGGACGAAAAGAGCGCATACATGACGGGAGCAGAACCAATATCGCGGACGTTGTGGTGCAAGGATGTCTCGATCTGGTGATCGCGCAACACCCAAGTTGGACTCGAAGGTGTAGACACCACGACCCGGACGCGTGTGAGCTTTGCGCGTCAGGGTACGCACCGCAGAGCACGGCGAGACGCGCCATGCGTCTCTCTTACGCCGCACTAGGCTGGAGCTGTACACAACACGTCCACCAGTGCCTCTATAACACAATACATGCGCGCACGATCCAACTATATGGCCAATGCGGAGGCTGCCGGGTGAATTCAGGTTTGAAATCTGAGGCAAGGCACTGGCCGTCCACGTCTACGTCCATGCACACGCAAACAGTCACGGGGTCTGGAGCCTATGCTGGCGAGTAGCGCGCGCAGAAGCTGTGTGCACACAAGTTCCTAGCCTAGACGAGTGTCAGGCACGCATGAAGGTTCGACGGGTACCAACATCGAAATGACGAGCTCACGTCACGAATGTGCACGGACCTGCTTCCGTTCGGTGCCTATTGAGATGAGAGCCAGCTCGTTCTTGGCGTAAAAAAAATGGCACTATGGCATCTATGCGTATCCTGGCACTCGTAGCTAATACACCGTTTGTGCTTCCTGCTATCGCGGTCCACAGTTTGAGTCTCGTTCAGATAGCCATCAGATTGACGCGAAAGGGTACTACGGGAATCACCAGCCGAGTGGGCCCGCCGTAGTGCAGTATGTCGATGGTCTCTTCAAACCTTCGCAGACCCAGGATAAGACAAGTTAGCTGGAATGTAAGAAAATAAGTGAGAGTACTTACAGCAATCTCAATACCGATAGACCTCCCTGCGGCAACTTACACACTGAGGTGGAGAATCAAAAGTACTGTAATCTCTCCGCAGCACTTCACCAGGCTCTGCCAGGCCGTCGGCAGGTCGCGATGTGAGACGAGCGTCTAGGTATCAATGCGACGGATCGACAAAATCCCTGCGAGGGTTGATGCAGGCTCCTAGAACCAGCCTTCAGCTTCACTATCATGTTCTTGCTCCTACATCCTAGAGGCCAACTTCACTTTATTTGCGAAATATAATCACGTGTTATATCTTAATATAGTAAGGCAAGAGTAGCCAACGAAGAGTTCCCTCCCAAGTTCACCATAAAGATGCAAATGCTCATATCTAGTCATTTTGATGCAAACATCTCTCTGTCCCGAACTCAATTTCTATTTTTGTGGGCTCCCTCTTGTGCCTGGCCTCTACATGACCATTCTATAGCGATGGGCATCGACACCGACCCATGCCGTTTGCTACCGCTTCGCAAGCACTTTCTGTCACAGCAGCATTCGCGCATCAGCATACGAGGGCTTCTGACACCCGGACACCCGAAGGATGAGGCATAGACCCCAGAAATCTTGGCCTCACTAAGGAGCAGCATATGATATGACTGCTCGACGCGACAAGGCAGGAGCATAGTGCGTGTCGACGGAACGCACGCATGACAAATGGGGTTGGATGACTCTGGATTATCGGGCACTGCAGACGCGTCGCTAATCATTGTCCTTCACGCGCATGTCATGCTTAATGGGCTCTGATTCGACCAGGACGGTGTAGCAGTCAATATGCATATTGGTGCTGCGGCAAGCGGTGAAACACTGTCAGTAGCAACAAAGGTGACCTCCCTATAGTTTCTTCCGCTGAGACCTTCACCCCATGTACGCGCCCCCGTTGACGTCGATGGACTGACCGGTAATGAAGTGCGCCTCCGGCTTGACAAGATACGAGACCACGCTGGCTATGACGTCCGGACCAACTTCTGGGCTGTCGAGTGGAATGCCCAAAATCTGTGCGGGTAGATGGATTTGGTTAGTATGCCGCATGACACGATGGAGTCTCGGACGTACCGCCTTGACAGTGGCGCCAGGGCGTCCTCCATAGCTCGTATCCGTCGCCAACGTGGCTTGGTGGCGCAGCATACATTAGCATGAATGTCCCTTTGCAAATGCAAGGGGCGGCGCACTCATCGCAGACGTGATCACACCAGGGCAGTATGCATTGACGGTGATGTTATGCTCCGCCAACTCTAGTGCTGTCCATTGTTTCTTCTCGCCTGAGTGCGCAGGTCATTTTCCGATCGAGATGGTGCTTACCGAGTGATTGCGTGATCCCTCTGATGCCGAACTTCGTGGCACAATAAGCAGACAGCTGCTGGGCACCTAAACTTTATCAGTGTGGTGCTTAGAAGGTCATGTGAGGGTTCTTGCCTCTCTTCCCACACAAGGACGATGCACCTAGACATATGATTGAGTCCGTTTGGCACAGCGCATACACAAATGCAGTGGGTTCGCACCGAGTATCCTGCCACCCCGTTTTTGCTTGATCATCTGTAGTGCAGCGTATTTGTAACACAGCATGGTACCCCTCAGGTTGACAGCAATTGTGTTGTCCCAAGTTTCCACGTTCACTTTGGGAGGAATAGGTCATCACCACGATAGAGCAGAAAGGGGGCGCGGACACACTTTCGACAAGGGAGGATGTAGGCGCCACACCTGCGTTGGCTACCATCTACAAGCCCCGAATACAATGAGCCCGCCAGCAATGGGCGAGAATGGCGGCGGCACGTACAATGTCGACGCTTCCGAGGGCTGCCGCCGTCCGATCTACCAGAGTCTTGACGTCCACTTCGACGGAAACGTCACCCGGGATTGTGATCGCCCTTCTGCCCTTGGCCTGTATCTCTTCCGCGACACGCGCGAGATTGTCGACGTTGCCTGGCACGTCGTTCAAGGCGACATCTATGCCGTCATCTGCCAGTCTGAGTGCGATCGCTCTGCCGATGCCCTGCGCAGCCCCAGTGACGATCGCGACGCGCTGATATTCAGACATTCTCGGGAGCAGATGAAGGGCAAGACGGAAGCTCGCAGACGATGGGATTGTTGGAGCGGACGGGGGCTTCTGGCGGACTTTTATCCAAACATCGTGTCGTTCTGACTGAGTACGTATTACTGTGACGGGTCCGGGATGACCGGGGCGAAACGCCACAAGTATGCAGCAGCGTGTCTTCCATAGTAAATGGTCACAATGGAATGCTGTCCTACATAAACGCAGGGTTCTGATGCATGTTTGCCTGGCGATCACCAGCATCTGTACTGTATTGAGGGCCATGGACCCACGAGAGCGGATCAATCAGAGTCTAGACTGGCGCCCGCGGTGTAGATCACGGTACTGGGAAGTGATGTTCTTTATCAGCCTCATGGCTTCTGCTTCGGGAGGGCCGACCGCAATGCTGTTTACGCGGTTAGCACACACGTAGTGTCAACGAAGACGGTCTGGCTCTGCTGGATTCAGATTGAAAGGATGTCACCTAATGAGCCACGCGTATCTTAATTGCTAACTTCCAAGTCTAAACGCCTGAGACATATCGAATCAGATGCCGTACAATATCGCGGACGTTGCGGTGCGAGGATACCTCGATCCGGTGATCGTGCAACACCCGAGCTGGACTCACCCAGGTGTGTCACAACAATCCGGACGCGTATGAACTTTGCGCGTCAGGGTATATATATATGATACGCACCGCAGAGCACGGCGAGACATGTGATGCGTCTCTTCTACACCGCGCGCTGGAGCAGTACCCAACACGTCCGTCGGTGCCCGTCCATAACCCAATACATGCGCGCACGATCTAGATGCGGGGGCCGCCGGGCGGCTTCTCCCGCAATTCTGAGATTTGAAAGCCGAGGCGAAGCGCTGGCCGTCCACATCCATGCACGCGCAAATTCAGTCACGAGGTCCGGAGCCTCTATTAGGTCTGCTGGCGGGCAGAGCGCGCGCAGAAGCCGTGCGTACACAAGTTCCTAGCCTAGACGAGTGTCAGGCACGCGCGAAGGTTCGACAGGTACCAACAGTTAAATGACGAGCTCACGTCACGAACATGTACGGGCTTGCTTCTATGTGGTGCCTGTCGAGATGAGCCAGTTCGTACTTTGCGTAACTGGGGCTATGGCGTCTATGCATGTCCTGACGCCTGTGGCGATCGCGGTGTTCAGCGCGGAAGTCGCGGAATGTGTATGAGAGCGCCGTTTGTGCTTCCTGCTCTCGCGGTCCGCGGTTTGAGTCTCGTTCAGATAGCCATACGATTGACACGGAGGGGTACTTCGGGAATAGTCAGTCGAGTGGGCCCACCGTAGTGCAGTATGTCGACGGTCCCTTCAATCCTTCGCAGACCCAGGATAATTGACAGGTTAGCTGTGATCGAGGAAGGGACATGAGAGTACTTACAGCCATCCCCATAACGATAGACCTACTTACACAGGTGGAGAATCAAACTGTAATCTCTCCGCAGCACGTCACCAGGCTCGCGATGTACTAATGCGATGGATCGACGAAGTCTTTGCGAGGGATGGACTGTTGGTTTTTGGGTACGTTCTCACATGGACGAGGCTCTGTGCCTCTGCCGTGCTCTGCAAGTAAGTATCGTTATTGCGGTAAGAAGATTGGCGCGCGCACCGGCACGTCGGCAACTAGGTGGCTTCAACTTGATGCCAGCTGGCAAGCTCACCTCAAGCTCGCCCCTCGCGGTTTTGTTGGGGACTACTGTGTAGAGCTGCGCAGCGCGCATTCGACGATCAACTGGCGAATCCAGTTGATTACGGATACACTCCTTGTGACAATCGACGTGTCACAAACCTAGAGCCACGAAGCAGAGTGCGTTCAATGTTGCAAGCTTTTGCAGTTTCCATACGCGATGTTTGCTGGTCTCTGATGGCCAGCGAGGTACTACTCGCCACTTTCTGCGGTGTAAGGTGACTGAGTGGATTGTATGCGTCTCACAGCACTGACGGTCTAGCAGTTGTCGAATGACAAAGGCGAAAGACCGATCGCGCGATCGCCCGCTGGGTGGATGCCAAGCCCATGGGCGCGGACGGCTAAACGCATCATCGAACAAGCAAGGATCCACAAATGCAAGCGAAGATGAGCTAGAAACACGGCTCACCTAGCGGCGCAGCTGGTGGAGTGGTGGTTATGCGACGCGGACATACACCGGCCTGGCAGTCGACATGGCTGGGCGAGTGCGTACAGTGATATAAGGACGTTGGCCGCGAGGTGGACGCAGCGAGACGACGGCACAAAACAGGCAGGAAGAGGAGCAAGGGCCTAGGCCCTCTGGTGAATAGACGCCTGTACGAGGACGATCGAGATAAACCACCAAAGTCAATCTGGCGACGTCATCGGTATCCTGGAGAAGCCGGGGATGCGCTCCTTCGCAGGGATTCGATTGGCCGGTGAGTGGGCAGCGTGGAGCGGGAAAGGGAGGCTGAACGGGGCGCCGGACAGGTAACGAGGCGATAGCAAGGATAGCGTGTTGTGGAGGGAGTTCTTGACGTCACTTCACCCTTCTTCGACGCTTCTGCGAACCCTGTCACATCTGAACACGCCAGGCCAGGTCCACTTGCTGCAGATGCCCGAAATGGGCGCGGGATCTGTACACGGGCGTGCCACCCTCTTTCTCTTCTTCTCCTCTCCGCAGCATCCTCTTCCCGACGCTTCCCCGCCCGCCTCGACCCTCTCTCCTTCCTCCTGCCCCCCTCCCTCCATCTGCGTGCCGATACCTTCGCCGGTCCTGCTCGCGCACGCCATGTCCCTCCCTGACCTCCACCGGTCTCGCAACATCGAACGCTATCGCGCACTCACATCCTCTAACACCGTCCCTGTCTCTCCCTTTACCTCCTCCGTCGGAAGCCGTCTACACAGCTTTGCTAGCTATGGGAGCACCCCATCATCATCAGCCGTACGTCTATTCAACCCGTCTTATTCGAGCTCACTCTCACGCAGCTGCACAGCTCGACTCACCGTATCTGGGCGCAGGCAGACCGCTCTCCATGGCCTCTCTCGGAACAGACGTGAGTCTCTTCTGTTACCTCCGTTTCGGGCACGAGAACAAAGCCTCGCTATTCGAAAAATGGCATGACGCCCTCGCATGTAAAGTTCGCATCAAACGCCGTCGTGTCGGTGCCTGCCAATCGCACGAAGGTCTCTTTGGTTAGATGCGAAAGTCACTTTAGGTTTTTGCTTCGCCCACGATGGTGACATATTCACGACCTCTGAGGTGCACGTCTCGTCCTCTTTATGGCCATGATATGATGTAGAACAGCACTCCAAGCCAGTTCCCATATCTATATTCCCAGACTGTACCCGCTTATCCAGCGCCTACTGGGCGTACACCCAAGTCAGCAGGTGCATATACACGCTTTGCATTCCGTTTTCTACGTTTCCTTCACGAACGGGACACTACGGCGCGAGCAGTCCATGGTTGTCTGGATAGGCAAGTACCTACCAGCTGTCGTGATCACGACCTGACTCAGTGATTCTGCTGCCCATCTGGGCTGTCCGCGGTCGCATGCTGGGAGCCTTAGTGCCGAGGTCATGACTTCTGGGGTCTATCCAAAGATAGTACAGCCCCCCATGCTATCGCTCAGCGTCTGGTCGATCACCATTGTTCCTATATGCACCCGCATAAGACGTCCGGACGCTGGTTGGATATTCTCTGGGGTCTGACCAGCGATGGGGGCTGAGTGCGCGCGGCCTCCTACTTCACTGTCCTTTACAATCTAGCACTGGGCGCCACGGACATTTCATGCTGACAGTTTGTGCCGCAGTTTCCGCTTTCCGCGGATCCTGATCAGTGGAATGCGTATGTCACGCCCGAGACCAAAGAGGCCGATGACGAGCTGCATCTGCCCGACGCCAGCGACAGACCCAATCACATCCAACACGGCGGTACCGTGATTAGCTGGCGTGGCTTTGTCAACATAGGCACCCTCGTCGTGCTCGTCGGCTCCCTACTGACTCTCTTGTGAGTCGTGCCTTCGAGAGACGTGGGCCCAGTCCTGACTCTTTTCCAGTGCCGGGTACCCAGTGATCAACTATGTGCAGAACGAACGAGCAGACAATCTTGGAGCGTACAGTATCGGAGGCATCAACGCGTCGGGCCAGGTCCCGAAGATCGCAGGAAACTTCGGCCTCATCGACGAGGACACGCCGGAGTCGGCCCTCACGAAGACGTCGTTGCACGATGGCTCACAGCTGACTCTTGTGTTCTCGGACGAGTTCAACACCCCTGGGCGGACGTTCTGGCCGGGCGACGATCCGTACTGGGAGGCGGTGGACCTCCACTACTGGGAGACGAACAACCTGGAGTGGTACGACCCGCTTGCGATCACGACGAACGACGGCGCGCTGGAGATTACGCTCTCACAGAAGCAGACGCACAATCTGAATTACCAGGGCGGGTTGATGAGCTCGTGGAACAAGTTCTGCTTCACGGGCGGGTACGTCGAGGCGAATGTGTCGCTCCCGGGGACGAACAACGCCGTCGGGCTATGGCCGGCCGTGTGGAGCATGGGCAACCTCGGGCGCGCGGGGTACGGCGCGTCGCTCGACGGGCTGTGGCCATACAGCTACGACGCGTGCGATGTCGGCACGGTGCAGAACCAGACGGTCAACGGGCAGCCGCACGCTGCGACCGTGGACGGCGACGCGGAGTACGGCGGCGTGCTGTCGTTCCTTCCCGGGCAGCGCTTGAGCCGCTGCACGTGCTCCGGACAGAGCCATCCAGGCCCGAAGCACAGTGACGGGACGTTCGTCGGGCGCGCGGCGCCGGAGATCGACATGTTCGAAGCGCAGATCACGGGGACGCCGCTGACGGGACAGGTGTCGCAGAGCGCGCAGTGGGCGGTGAGTCGCGCGCGTGCGTGTGTGTCTTCCTTGCGGGACAGGCGATGCTGACTGGCGCGTTTTGATCTCGGTTTCGATGTCGATATCGGATTGGTGCAGCCGTTTAACTACGGCTATCTGTGGTTCAACACGAGCGAGAACGAGATAATCCCGGACCCGACGATCTCGAAGCAGAACTCGTACATCGGCGGCGTGCTGCAGCAGGCGACGAGCGTGGTCACGGACACGAATCCGAACTGCTACGAGGGGGAGACGGGGTGCTACTCGATATACGGCTTCGAGTATGCGCCTGGGTTTGATGACGCGGTGAGTCGTCTGAGACTACTGTCATATGCGAAGGCGGGTGGGCTGACTCAGATGTGTGCGCGTGCTGGCAGTACATTACGTGGGTGTCGAATAACCAGGTTGCGTGGACGTTGAACGGCGCAGGGCTCGCTGCGGACTCGAGGGTCGAGATTTCGGCGCGGCCGGTGTCGCAAGAACCCATGGTACGTCTTCCGTCACTCCACTACCTGTCTGGCGAGGCTCACGCATTCGATTCTTGGACCGATAGTACCTGATCATGAACCTGGGCATGTCGTACAACTTCGGGCAGATCGACCTGGCGCAGATCCCGTTCCCGGTGCACCTGCGCGTGGACTACATCCGGGTGTACCAGCCGAGCAATGCGATCAACATCGGGTGCGACCCGCCGGACTTCCCGACGGCGGCGTACATCGAGCAGTACATGGAGGCGTACACGAATCCGAACTTGACGACGTGGGAGGGCGACTACGAGCAGGAGTGGCCGAAGAACTCGTTCCTCGGCCAGTGCTGAGCGGCGCACACGGACGACGAGTCGACCGACTCGGATGGCGCCTGACATCGACTATCTTACGCTCGCTATGCTATACGCTCGCTTATCCCCGCCACGCGCCTAGTGCTCACTATGTTGCTCTGTCGGCCTGTGCGACCGCCCGCCGATCGCCTGGACCCACCACACGCTATCTGCATTGTGAAAAGCTGTACCCGAGCCCTGTCGGCCCGTGTGATACCCTCTCTAGCGGCAGGGCTATCCTGCTCCCCCTGTCTCGTCGCTCTCACGCACGTGAGACGGACAGTGCCGTTGCCTACTGCGTACGGTAGCATACGGACACGGTGACGGACCATTGCATATCCATATCCATATCCATATCCATATCCATATCCAGATTCACATACTCGACGATAGACACTCTCCATTCTTACTGCACTCTCACAGCCCAATTCCCATTCTCGCTTGTCGCACATGCCTTCCCCGCATTCTATAGTTGTGCCCCTTGGCATATGCATGCGTACGTACACCATTCTCGTGCCCTCCCCCCTCCACCGTCACCTGGGCCTCCTCGCAATCTGATGTGTCTAGCTTCTCTTGTTTTGTGTATATTCTGTATCACCATTGACGGAGCTGTATAAGCAGCGCGCGGACTCGGCTCCGTCGTGTCATCCCGTACTTGCTATTCCACGTAGCGTTGTGTGGAACGCGAGCTTGACGTTCAAGTGAAATAGATCACGCTGAGACACTTAAGCTGATTTGTCGTGACTAAAGGAGAGCGACCTTCAGGAATTATCTGCGCTAGCTACGAGGTATGAGGTATGAGGGATTCCTACAAGAAGTCATCTCAAGTATGATGTACTGAGAAAGTCCTAGATTCCCACGAAAGCAACCACTACCGAAAGAGTCTGCATCATGACTTTAGCGCGAATACATAAACGACAATGCAGTTCCAGACAGAGTAGATAGGTAAATATAGTGAAGTACCATAGGGCATATTGTCATTGTCCGTCTTGGGATACGCTGGGAAGGAATGTGGTTGCGCGCTCGTTTGAATAGTCATAGCTAGTACATGACGAGGATGTCAGCAATACGATCAGAAGCCAAATATGAGACACACCTGGTGAAGTAGGTCTGATTTAACATTCGCTCCTGCCGTAACGCCTTTCCTCTTAAAAAAATTCGCCCGACCTCGTAGAAGCCACCAAAAGCCGGATGAGCCCCAGCTAGTACGAAGGCGAACTCGTATGTGGCTCCAATGAAATGGAACACTCTATCTCGCTTGTGGGGGAACATGGCCGCAATTAGCATCGTCGCAAGCACATGTAGAATGACGAATATCACGCCAGCTGCCCAAGACGACATCCATGCCATCATCCATACCCTTTCAGCGATGGTACTGTCCCGGGGCTCGAAGCTGGTCAGAGGATAGACGATGATGTAGGGGAGTGCTACTAGTTTCTGATATATCTTTCCAGTGGGATTGCGGCACTGCATGAAGGGCGTGTATCTGATACTGATATGAGGATGATGGCGTCGGGTAATTTCCATATCGACCTGCCAAGTTATGGGTCAATAAACGTGCGGTCATTCAGGGAAGCGACCTTGAAGACGTGGTCCCTTTCATCTTGAACAACAACAGGATCGAACCTGAACCTTCTCGTGATGTTGTCAGCTCGAACGACGAGTGTCTTTGGTGCTGCGTATGATTCCCCGGGCCCACAGGCCTCCAGTGAGAGGGACGCCAAAGTGTATTTGGGATCGAGGCAGAGGGACGCGCTCGTTTCATCGGCCCCATCCTGTTCATTCTCGCCCAACTTCTTTAATGTTCCAATAGCACCTGAAAACTGTGCACCTTCGCGGCGCTCAGCTTCCTCGAGAATCGCCGTGCGCAGGAGGTATTGGCATGGCCACTCTCCCATTATAGCGTTACAGAAGAGGTTGATGAGGGTCATCAAGGCGTATGGAGCAACGGAGAGCCCGTATGCAGCGTACCCATATCGACGTATCTGATCTCCTCGAGTCCTGTACAAGGTATAGAGGGCTGACGCAAGTTGGAATATTGCTATGCCCGCCTTCAGCCAGCTTCGGGACCTGCAGAGGTGGATGCCACTTATTTCACGGACGTTCGATTCCACGAGGTGAGTCAAATATGGTATGTCAATCTCCATGAGATTAGACGCCTTGACGCACTTGAGGGTATAACACTCGGGTACTCGAGCCTCTCCGAAAACCTCGAACTCTTCGGAATCGATATCTTCCATTTCGATTTCTGGGTCGTTTATTTCAATCGTTGCAAATGACGCTGTAGTGTCGCTGATATCTTGTGAGATTTGCAGTGAGAAAGGGAATTACGCGACTTACCTTCTGTCGACATCGGCGAACCCAGAAGGTAGCTGTACGGGAACAAGCTCTTCCCTATTCTCAGCGGGTTTCCATCCTTTGACGCGGGTCACCACGACCAAAGCGCGTACACGTAACGCGAGGGATACATCATCTATGGTGATACTGCCAACAAGCAATAGGACCGATCGCACGAGGCCGGCAAATGGGACGAGCAGCACGGTTATCCATATTGGCTGGATGTAGGCCTTGAATCTTCCGAAGCCTACGGGTATGTGTCTGCCGGTCATAGTCGTAGGGGTACTTGCAGCATAGGCGACGTAGTTTGTTACGTAGAATTGCACGAGTCCCCATATGATATTCAGATCTCGCTTACATTCTTTGGAAATCGGGAGCGGGAGGGGAATCGAGACCGCCGGCGATGCCAAGAGGATCAAGCATCCGGCGGAGAGGGTGAACAATACAGTCGTGAGAAACGGCATCAGTGAGAAGTATCTAGGCGACTTTGTCAAAGTGCGATAAATATGGTGGTAAGTTAGAATTAAATGCATACTCACCCTTGAAGTGTACTATGTGTTCTATGCCCACTTAGATGACGAGACGACATAACCTGTATATAAGGTCTCAGGGTCACCACAGCAAGTTGCTTGTCACACATCAAATCAATGACCATGCTAGTGCCTCAAAAATATGGCGGCATCCTGCGGCGACGTCCTGATGGTACAGGAGGGAATATAAAAGGATCAGTCAAGGCATCCCACCCGCGAATTCGGTCAAGAATTCGGTCAGTGTCAACAAAGAGTCAATGCAGGACCCACATGGTTGCGTATCTCCAGTGTCCCGCTGACGCACTAATCCTCATATGCAGATTCTAGCTCTTGCATATTCATGAATCTTCCTTGAATGAATGCGTCCGGCTTCGGATAACGACGCACATAAGTTTGCAGGTGTCTTGGTGCAGCGACGAGCGGACATGAACTGTTTTGTCATTAGCGAATGCATTCGTCCACCCTCGAACCAGACATAACGGCGGCTCAGACCAAGACACACACTATGTGTCAGTAGCAGTTCGGGCCTGTGGGCACCGTTTCAGTACGGATGAATCATCTGTAGAGGAGAACTGTGGTGCGGCGATTCCTGTCTACATGAGGCAGATGAACATTGTCCTGCATGCAAAGTACCCATTCAGTAAAACGCAGCAGTCGAGGACCGCATATGTGATAACTCCGGAACATGACAGAACATGACTCATGTGGAAACTGCGAAATTCATGCAAGAAGATTCCCAATCTGTCAAGGAGAAGTGTAATACTTATAGTGTGAACCCAAAATTTAAGACTAACATCTTCTATATGACCATTTAAGATTTGAAGGTTCGCCAGGTTCGAACCCGCTCCGAACCTGCCGAACTCGTTCAGAGGGTTCGGTCCAAGGTTCGGTCCGGTTCAGGCTAGTGGTATGTAGGTTCGGTTCAAGGTTCAGGGCAAGAGGCCCCTGAACCGAGCTAAACCGAACTTCGGAGACGCTAGTGGTTTAACATCTACTTCGTCATCCATATTCACTGGCATCTGAAGATTCTACAGTGTTCGCGGCCATCCATGAACCTCAACTGAGCAATTTTCTCGTCAATCATTTGAGCAAAGCAGAAGTTCATAATTTCAAATATATCATCATGTTATGTATGATGACAGAGATTGCCATAATCAACGTGGTCAATTTCAATTGCGTAACTGCGTGTTCGAGACTGCGATGCAGACATGCAGCAGATACAGCAAGGGAAAGATGTTGTGACAGCGAGGCGCAGATCTCGGGGAAGAGAAGGTAAGGATGATGACACAATGAAGCCGTACATTATATATACATCGCTAGACGCCAAACATCTAGCGAGGTGCTGGCGTGTAAAACGATGAAGCGGACAGATGCACTGATAAACATGAAGTGTTCTAAACGAAGCTGTATGTCAAGTGCATCAACAATATGTAGTACGAGAACACTCGGTCCTGCATCTTGACGGGGAGAAATAATCAGATATGCTTCTCTGCAGATGTTGCCACAGTGTTCAGCTTGGAACATCTGTTGACTTAGGCTTGTCATTAGTGCTGGTAAATTTCGACATAAGCATTACACAACGCACCGTCATTTCAACACCGATGAAACCCGCGATCGACCAAAAACATCCTTCCTACTTCGTAGAACCCTCCGAGGGCAGGAACACCAGTAATTACTATCACGCACAAGATGACCAGCCCAACCATTGTTTCTGACGGGATTCTAAACCATCCAAGATTGGCGTCCGCTTGACGAAGCTTCGAGAGAGCTGGCGAGTTTTGATATGGCGGTACAAATGCGAGACACTGACCGACAACCAACCAGGTCATCATCCATCCCCTCTGAGCAGCAGTACTACCATGCGCTTTGAAACCGGTGAGGGCGTAGGTGATGAGGTAAGGTAGTGGAATTAGGATGATCGCGAATGACATGGGGACACAGAAGCCAACAATTTTCTTGAAGAGGCGACCAAGTCCGTCCTCGATTGATGACTCCGCAGGATGCTGGTATGGATGATTGTTGATTGATGAGATTGAAAAGGTGTAGTGCGCATTCTTCCCAACGGACGAGGCATTTTGGCTGGTCTCTTCAGGGAGTGTCTTGAGCAACTGAAATCTTCTGGTGGTGTCGCCGACCTGGACAACGAGCAGCTCGCGCTTGGAGGAGTCACCACGATCAATATGGATACACTCCTTGGATAGGAATGCCAACGTGTATCCGCCTTTCTCGTCTGGCGTGCCAGCATCGTCTGGAGACTGGAAGCCCGAGTCTTCCAGCTTCTTCGTTACGCCAACCACTCCATCGATCTTGGCATCGGGTCGGCGGGCCGCTTCCGCGCAAACCCCAGTATTCAAAACGAACCGGCATGGCCATTGTCCTACGCAGGCGTTGCATACAAGGTTGACGACGGTCATAATGGCGTAGGGGATTACTGAAAGTCCGTAGGCAGCGTAACCGAATCGAGTGATCTGGTCTCCTCGAGTTTCGTAAAGTGCGATGGTGGCTGAAATCAGCTGTGCAATTGAGATCACCATCGGTAGCACAGAGCGGGCGCGTGCCAGATTGATCTTGCTGGTATCATCCACGCTAGAGCGCAGAAAGTCTCTGACTCGTTCCAGAACCGGAAGCGGCTTGAGATATAGAGCGGGGGAAGGGGTGTGATCGCGAGACGGACCGTCGTCGCGATGTTGGCTTGCAGGGAGGTCCTCAGTTATTTTGCGATACCTCCTCTACAGCAACAATGAAGTGATAGTTGAGTTGACGACGGCATGGTGTAGCCGAATTGATGCGAGGAAAATCCGTTAGACAGTATTCCCAAGTTGAACAAGTTGCGTACCTGTATATTGCTGACTAGCGAACGTGGTAAATCACCAATTGGTAAACGCATCAAGAGGTCAAGGACTGATTGGATAGCTGTGTTTTGACAGGCAAAGTAGAACCAGGAAACATCTGCCTGTACAGCGCGGAGACGATACCCTTGTGGCAACTCGATTTCCCCGACTATATTGTGCTTTTTGGGATCAACCCTTGTTGTCGGAAAGGGCGCATCTTCAACCTCAATATAGACGTGCGAGTTCATCGCGTCGCTGTCATCAAAGAGTTCAGCGGAGAAGTGGACATTGACGAGTCGGACATACCTGTCAGTAATGCGGCTGAGTTCGAGTTCCTCAGGGAGACGTACGCGAATGAGCTCCGGTTGACTCGACGGTTCCCAATCTGATGGATCTCGTGCAACCAGAAGGACGACACCAGATAATAATGCTATGGTTGTATCATCGAGTTTGAGAGGAGAGAGACTGCTCATGCCGGTGATAATGCACAGGGATCGGAGTAGACCCCGGTAAGGATAGATGATCGCAAATAGCTGTGGAATAGAGAGCCAATACTTGAGCTTGGGTACGTAAATAGCGGGATCCAGTGTTCCAATAACTGGGGGTGCGGTCGCAGCGTGCGCGATATAGTTGATGGCGAAGAATGAAAGCATGTTGCTTAAGATGTTGAGATCGTTCTGGCATTTTGAGGGTAGGATAGGCGGAGCGGTGAGTACTGGATATACGCAGGCAGCGCAAGCGATGCAGAAAATGAGGAAAGGATTGTGTCGATATGGCATAGCTGAATAACGGTGTCGATGATTAAGCATGCGTGGAGAGAGGGTTGCACAGGGTTGATACTATATATGAGTCGAGATAGAGTACGCAGCAGGAACACTCACAGATGCGAGGAATTACATCATAATCATACTACTTCCTGAGGCAGGCTGATTGACTGGTAGCAACACCACGACGCAAATGCCTT
The DNA here is from genome assembly GCF_002117355.1 of Postia placenta MAD-698-R-SB12. NCBI lineage: Eukaryota > Fungi > Basidiomycota > Agaricomycetes > Polyporales > Adustoporiaceae > Rhodonia > Rhodonia placenta. The sequence continues at coordinate 837,604 of NW_020169843.1, read as the reverse complement.
CCAAGCCACGATGCAGCACCGTCTCGCATAGCGAGAACTACCTGCGATCGTTATACACCCTGGATATCCAGTAGATTCAACATTGATGGGCTAACGACTCCAGCCTGGGACAGAAACGTGTACTGACAGTGTTCCATTTATTATTTGGTCATGTGCCTGTAAGGAGGCATTCGGTTGTTGTTCTCAATGGACGTAAAGACAAGAGTCTCACTCATGTTTGCCTCACCCATATCGCTAGGTATCCTGATGAAGAGCGGGGTGATCAAGAACAGAGGGTTTCCCGTCCGTCTGACATCGGCAAGCATATTGAGTGGAGTATGGTGGACGCCTGGAACAGGCATTCGAACTTACGGTCCATACCGTCAGGATCTCGATACCGAGGGCGTGAGATTATGAACACCAACTTCCTACATGAAAGCGGGACCGCGAATCTGCATGTTACCCTGAGCGGCGATCAGTAGCATGTTCTGACATAGATTAGCCGAGAAGAAAGCGTGTACCATGCCGTGTAATAGCTCACGGGTACCGTTCGGTACCAGTCCAAAAGCGTCGTCCGCATAATGAGATGTGCGAACACACTTCGGAATTCTACTGTCTGAGACTCCGTGAGTGCATCGACCATGACACATGGCAGAAAGACTAACCGGACAACGACTGGACAATTGGAGTGGAGTGGACGAGAATCTGTTCCGGCATAAAATCCCCGTTTACCGAGGTCATATTGTGCTCTGCAAGAATAGACTAAAGGCTGACCCATGCATTTCATCTCAGATGAGAGCATCCGCCCAGTAGAGAGTTTCATGTGGTGCAGCAAGTGAAGAAACAAACTTTATCACTGTGCTTGCATCCTGACGCAACATATCACATAGACTTGTAGAATACACGCAAGTTCAGCATGGCAGGGACGAACCGGTCTGACCGTGCCCGGTCGATATGTGATCAGCGCTGTCTAACAATAGTCATGCATCGTCCAGGTGTCAAGGAGTGGTGACTTGCGTTTGTAGAAACATAGCCTGAGTCTAGACTCAGGCCATGAACTTCACACCAATACAATGGGTCGTTTTTACGTTCCGCTCAAGCCGAGCCTAGCCCATTGGGCAGAGGCCATTTACCTCGACTCACCCATCCTCCATCGCACTAACCGCCATGCGGTCCCCACACCCGCAGCGATTGTGAGAAGGCCAGTCATCGAGATGAACGTGGATAGGCTGAATGCATTCAAAACGATGCCGGTAAACCGTAACGAACGTATGTAAGCGCCCGAAAGGCGGCGCGGCAATTTGCTCATCGTGCTCAGCGCCTACATGTATACGACCTCGCCTGAATCCCGCACAACCGCAGCCGCGGTCGAATGCACTCTGCTCCAGTTCTCTTGTGCAAGTGCTTGCCGCCGTATTGATCCACCTTCCTACTGGCTGTGGCATCATCTCCACCCGTAAGTCGACATCAGTATGCACATGCTGATGTGGGAATGTGATCGACAATCTGTAAGTTCCATCCCAATCAGGGGTGCTCCTTCTCGTTATCCGCTCAGCTTATAAACAGGCACCACTCGAGCCTCGCTCTCTCTGTCGACCAACTCGTCAGGCAGCATGAAGGGCCTTGACGTAGAGAAAAATGCCCTTTACCGCGGAGACGTCTTGCCTACGCAAGCCGTTGTCCCAGAACCGCCTCAATCCCAGCGGAAGTACTTTTGGCGCCGATTTCTCAAGTTCCTCGTGCTGTATTATGCTGTTGCGGCAATATTTGTTCTTGCCAAACGCGCCATCTTCAAGAAACATACAGGTTCAAAGCTTGTAGCGCCTACAGAGTTCTGGGCATTGGACGCATTTAAACAGCAAGATGGGATTTCGGGGAAGAATGCGGAGGAGCTGTATCTGTACGTGGATCTCGCAACCTCTTTGGAATGACTTCAGCTAATTCGGTTGTCGTAGGTCTATACCGAGCACAGGAAGCGCGCTGGCAGCCTCCATCCAATATGCCACCCACCCGCACCTTGCAGGCTCGCCAGAGGACTTCGAGGACGCCAAGACCATACTCGAGCTCTTCCAGCGCGAGTTCGGAATCGTTCCGCCCCCTGTCGTCCCTGTTTTCCCTGCTGGCACGCCCGCCTCTCGCGCCGCGACGCTGAGCATCTCAGCGCTGCCCGCGCCCATCGCGTGGATCGACAAGTACTACCCTGTTATGAACACACCGCTCGACCACAGCCTCGCGATTCTCGCTGAGGACGGATCGGAGGCTTGGATCGCGGAGTTGGAGGAGGACGGCGACCCGCTAGACCCGGAGGCAGCAAAGTACCGCGTCGCGGTGCCGACATGGCATGGACTGAGCAAGGGCGGCGAGGTCGAGGGCGAGCTTGTCTATTTGAACTACGGCACCAAGGAGGATTACGACAATGTGGTAGAGAAGGGGAGTAACCTAACGGGCAAGATCATCCTTGCACGTTACGGCGGGAACTTCCGTGGGCTGAAGGTGTGCATTCATCTACCTTTTTGGCAATGTTGCTGTGCGGATCAGTCCCATTCATGCCTACATTCATCTCGTAGATCCAACTCGCGCAAGAACACGGCGCCGCGGGCGTGCTCATCTACTCGGATACGCGCGACGACGGAGCAGTTACCGCTGAGAACGGTTACGAGACATACCCTGCTGGGCCCGCGCGCAACCCGACGTCTGTGCAGCGCGGCAGCGTGCAGTTCATTTCCGCGTACCCTGGCGACCCGACAACGCCGGGTGTACCCGCGTACGAGAACGCGACGCGTACTGAGGGCGAAAATATTCCCAAGATTCCCAGTCTGCCAATCTCATGGGCGAACGCGCAGCGACTTCTTGAGGAGCTGGAAGACGGCCGCGAGGTGACGGGCAAGGCGAGCGAGCGGAAGGTTCGACTTGTGAACCATGGTATGTGCGTAGACAGATGAATGCGCAGTTGACGCTGATGAGACTCTAGTGGACACGAAGGTCATCCCGATCTGGAACACTATGGCTGTTATCCCGGGACACATTCGCAATGAGACAGTTTTGCTGGGATGCCATCGAGATGGTACGTCTTGTTCTCTCAACGTGTGGTTACCTTGACTTTATAATACTTCTCAGCATGGGTCATGGGAGCGGTGGATCCTGTGTCTGGCACCGTGTCTCTACACGAGATCGTCCGCGGCTTTGGTGCCTTACTCAGAAACGGCTGGAAGCCTCTCAGAAACATCGTCATTGCGAGCTGGGATGCCGAAGAGGTACGTCTGGAAGTCGACGGATAGCATGCCGTAGTGGATATTGATAAGATTGGCACAGTATGGTCTCATCGGCAGCACGGAATGGGCAGAGGACTTCCCCGAATGGATCACTGGGAACGTTGTTGCGTATCTGAACGTCGGTTCGTGCCATCCTACTCTCTTGCACGCTCTGGCGCTGATTTGGCTGCATAAGACGTCTCTGTCAGTGGGTCCCGCTGGGGCGCCAGCGGCTCGCCTTCTCTCGCCCACCTGATTCGTCAGTCTGCTCTCGACGTGTCTCACCCCTCAGTTCCTGGCAAGACTCTATGGGACGCCATGGGCGATTCTGGTATCTTCACCGGCAAGAGCGATGCGGAGTTCTTGGATATGTACGAGTCGGCTCAGCAAGCGAAGGCTTCTGACACGGGTATCTCCCCCCTTGGATCGGGCAGCGATTTCACACCGTTCTTGCAGCACCTCGGTGTAAGTCGTATTCCTTTTCATGTACTAGTCACGGTCCAATGACGTCCTTTCGCTCAGATTGCCAGCATGGATCAAGGGTTCGGGAACACGCCTACTGACCCGCCGTATCACTACCACTCCATCTATGATTCGGAAAGGTGGCAGGAGCTATACGGGGACCCTGGCTTCTCGCGCCATGTAGGTCAAGCCAAACAACATACTGACGTTGCAGCTCATACATGGTGCCTTTCAGGTGGCGGTCGCGCAGCACATGGGTTTGACAGCTCTTCGCATCATTGATGCTATCATCATCCCTCTCAACACTACCCAGTACGCATTAGAATTGGACGGCTACCTCAACAAGTGCGTTTTCTTCCTTCCTGTATGCGACCTCCTTGTGCTCACGGAGTCTATGCAGAGTCGAAAGCATCGCATCTACGCTAGCAGTTTCGCCCAACTTCTCTGGCCTCCGCAGTTCCATCTCCAACTTGCAATCCGCCAGCCAGGCACTCGACGTCGAGAAGGCCGAGGCTGAGAAGAAGTTCAAGGAGGCTCTCGCGAAGCTGCCCAAGAAGTCAGAGCACGATAGCTGCAAGATGCTCCACCTCCCCGAATGGCTTAAGAAGATCCTTCGTAAAATCCACCGACACACCAAGCACAATCCTCTCGAGGAGTTCTTCAAGGCTGCGCAGCGTGTGCAACACGTGAACCAGAAGTTGAGGGTGTTCGAGCGCGGGTTCATCTCAGAGGAAGGTATCTCCGAGCGCGAATGGTACAAGCATCTCATCGTAGCGCCCGGGAAGTGGTTGGGTGAGTGTTGATAAACAGGACTTTCCACAACGTTGACTCATGAGAATCTGTATAGGATATGGTGCAACCACGCTCCCCGCTGTCACGGAGGCTTTGACACTGGAGAAAAACGCTACGCTTGCTGAATTTGAGGCTAAGCGTGTGACGGCCCTGCTCAACAAGCTGTCAGATGCCATTGCTGTATAATCTTCAGATGTAAAGTGTATATCAACACAATGGACGGAATGTTTCAACAATACTAGGAAAACGATGGTAGCATGGCATTCGATGAGTTGGAACGACTGCGAGCGTCTTGTCGGCGCTCCCGATGACTGAGATCATTATCGCTGGGGGCTTCTCCAAGGGCTGTGGCTACCGATATCTGTGGGTTTGAGTCGAGCTGGCTAGATTGAGAGGGACGTTCGCCTGACATATGCTGATTAGGGGCGAACGGCTGATGAAGCTGACATCGTCAATACGTTGTCGGATCAGGTGATTGCCAGTTCACCCACCGGCTGGTTGTCTGCATTGTTAGTAGAAGACGATGGCTGGTTCCACTTGTAATCACTGAGCGATGTGCGACCTAGATCTGTGGACGCAAGGCGTTCGCGGATAATAGCACGAGAGTTTATGGTTCGTAGAATTCCGAGCGTGTACAACTTGCCGGAGAGCAAGCTAAAGAACAAGTCGAGATGTCGAGGGCTTGTTATCTGGGTATGAGATCAGTATGTTATGTCTGATTTTGACCGTGTTACGTATGATTCACCCGCTTGCTGCAATAGAAGCCAACGGCGAGGATCATGCAGATGGTGGGCAACGCCGCTGTCTCCCAAGTCAAGCTGATGATATGCTTCACAACCCTGTCGGCATGGCTGAGACCTGTCTTCGTCTTCCAGAGGGTGATTGACACTGATTTCCTTGCATAAATACCCGGGATATCAAGGAGATGCTGCTTACGTGTGAAAGTCAAACTCAATGCCAATGCGAGCGAGGCATACACCCAGAAAGGGAAAGCCCAGTAACTTGCTTTTAGTGGCTAAGTAATGCCTTCAAGGTTTATCGCCAGATGATAGTGACATTCTACTCACATCTGCATACCCGGTCATAGCGCCTATGTGCTCCCCGATCTTTACTGCCTATCGCCTGGTTCAGCACTCAGCATAATAGTTGGTTGAGTCGTCTTACCAGGTATATGTTGGCAGCGAATGTAGAAGTTGCTAGCGCTGTCAGTAGCGCAAGCAGCCAATGGTTCTTTCCCGTTATCTGACGAGTTCATATTTAGTTTTGCTGTCGCGACACTCGGAGTGGCGCATACCTTCCAGCACCTCCGGATGAGGAAAGCTTCGCATAGGTTACAGATAACACCATTCAGAAAGAACTCAGCCCAATGCAGCGGACTTTTCCACTGGACGCCACCTACGATGAGTACCATGGTACAGCATGACATGGCTCGGAAAGCTCACCCAGTGCTCTTTGGCGATCACTTCAAACCATGTTTTGTACGTCTCCAGGGCTGTCTGTAGGCTATATATCATATGAGCTCTCCTTTAGTCCATCAATTCAGCCAATCGGTCACTTACATGGAAAAGAAGACCAGAATTGACACATAGACTTTCAAAGACACTGTATCGTCGGCACGGCGCGTCCAGAATTTGATTCCCTGCTTACGTTTAGTACAACTTTTGAACGATCTCGAAGGAGAGGAACTGGCCTGTGACAGAATGACGCCTGCGTCGGTACTCAAGCGTTAGTGTGACGTCCGCTCCAATGCGAGGAATGGCTTGCCTTGGAACAGATATTGGAGAAGCGATTGGATCAGGATTGGGCCTGACGTGGCTGCATCTGGCCCATCAGTACTGCTATAGACACTCATCTCGTTGAGCTCGTCGTCTGTGGGGAACATTTCCACATCATCATCCAAACAACTTGCCTAGGGTGGAACATGGCCTCTTGGTCTGGATTGGGATGTCTCGACACTAACTAGCGGACAACTTTGAAATGTAACCAGGACGTAATATAACAGATCAGGACAGCGATGTGACAGCAAGAATCAAGTGACAACAGAAGGCGTAAATTAAGAATGGGCAACAACGGAGAAAACAACAACGTCCACACCGAGCCTGAGCGCACTGTCTCGAGGAGCGGATTTCGTTGGCCGATATATGATTTTGATAGTGCATGCAGGATGGTACCCTAATCGCTGCCCTCTTGTTCCTGTATGGCCTGTTTGAGGCGCTCCCATCCACTCGGATGTTCAGCCTCGCAGTGCTGGATAAGCGAGTCTCTACTCGCGTTCATGAACGGCTCTGGAGGAACCTGCGATATGCCTGCCTGATGACGCGATCTAAAATTTCAATAATGAACAGTCCGGCCTTTCACATCAACATCAACACGAAAAGGCCATACCTGCACATCCGGCACCAAAACCTGCCGCTTCCTTCTTCATCTTCTTTTTCAACGAAGTTCGCGTCAATGCAGTCCTGTATCAAGTCGGATTCCTGCGCCTCCTGCATCTCCTGTGTTTCTTCCGCACGTTGCGGCAGAGTCTCCGGCAGCGACACATCACCGTTGATTTGCGGGGTTGGCTGGGGTTCCGCCTTTGGCTCTGGTTCCTCGTGGGTCCTCAGGTCGATCATCTCAACGTTCGGGCTGGTGGTCGCGCTAGGACCAGCCGGCGGATATGCAGTCATCGCCACGTCGGATGAGCGCCGCCCCGGCATCTGGGTGACTGGTGTTCCAGGATCAAGCATGTATCCACGGACCATCCGCTCAATCGCCGACGCCGTGGGGCTTTGATGTGTCAGAGAACGCGCAACGGAAGTATCGATTGTTCTAAGTCGTGAACCATGGGCTTGCTGACCCGGAGAGGAGTAAAAGCCAGGAAGCGCCGGAGGACTACCTAATTATGTCGGCATTACGTTGACCGCAATGTGAAACATGGCATAACTCACCGTCGTACATCGGAAGGAAGCCCGTTTGCGAGATGTGCGTGTGGACTGGGATGTGAGTCTGGGGTGGTACTTGTGTCTGAACTGGAACTTGGGAAGAACCAGACGTCGATGTTAATCGTACGCGTAGCATTCGGTTGAGCCGGGCAACTTCTTGTCGTAAGAAGCCTATCTCCTCCAAGCTACATGAGATTTGTGATCGTATAAGATTGGATGCGAAGCAAGGAGCATTACGAAAGACATACGCGGCATGATGTTGATTCAATAGTTCTTGACGGTTCAACTCTACTGCCTGTAGACGTATCTGTAGATCCGCGACGCCTTGGTTAAGGGGTATGTTCGGAACGGTCTTAGAGATCCGTTCATTTTGCATTCCAATTAGCTGAGCAAGCTTTTTGTTATCCTGGAACAGCTTTGCATTTTCGTTCCTGAGTCGTATATTCCACTCATGAATGGTCTGCAACTGCTGTGTGAAATCTGGGTGATATCCAAGTTCGGCCAGGCAATTGTTCATCGTATTTGCAAGGACATCTACCACTTGAGATCGGTATTCGTCCTGAGGTACGCTGTCCAACCACGACACCTCGGGTGAGACCTTGTGGTCGCCTGCGAGACACGTCAGATTCTCACCTATCATTTTGAGACATCGTGTTGATGGGCGAATTTGAAACGGCACGTTGAGGATTCCCGCTCATGATACATTAGCAAGAATACCTAAAATATCTCTACAGTGGTCCGTTATGTGGATAAGTTCCTTGGTGCAAGTGCGTACGCTGACAAAGCGGTCGTCCTTTAGATCTCGCTCATATAAGTACTGGTGCTGGTCAAATTCGCATGATCTGATGATCCGCGACATTCCGCACATAAGCGCCTGGCGCATCAAATCAGGAAGTCGGAGTTATTCACTGCAGGTATCTCAACTACGTATGGGACAATTCAGAAAGATCGAAACACCAGCACTTGGCTGTAAATAGGTCCGACCGATAGCGGATCCGCTACCTAAAACGTTTGCTTCTTGCGTTCACCACGCCTGGACTCCAGTGTTTCCATACATCACCAAACAAATGTACCGAGATTTATTGAACTCGATGGCTGCGTCCATGGGCATCTCAACCGAGGAGGTGCGCGCCATGCAGCACATCAACTGCACAGCGAATCCTGTTGGTCGAAGTTTCAAGCCGCCGAAAGATGGATTGTCAATGACCACCCAAGAGCTCCGGAAAGTATATCCTCGGGACTGGCTTGACACAGGTCGCACTCTGCCTCCCAGGCCACGATCGGATTGCGAACCCCTGAATCACGCAGAACTGCGCATGGAGCAAGAAAGAGCGCGAGCGTAAACAGGAAAAGCAAAGCCAAGTGATTTTCGGAGGCTTTCAGAGACCTCTGAGTACCACACCACTGAGTCAACTTGAACGCAGTGCGTCCGAGTCTCGATGTAGTTTACATCAATCTGGTGCAGCGACTGACATCTGCGGGTAGCTTCGCTTTCAAGGATGCTTATGTGCAAAACACATCGAGTATGTCCAGACTATCTATTTATCTGCTTATGATTTCTTACTTTCGCCCTCTCAGAGCTATTATCTGCTATGTCGTACCCTTGTACCTTGTGGCAAGTCAGCCTGGCCATTGGGAGCGACATTCCTCACATTCTCATATACCTAGTGCGTATCGGCGCGCTCCAAGCTGTGCTCAACAGTCCGTGTGGACTCACCAACTGATATTATCTTCGTCGACCCCCATGATTCTATTCTCAATGGCGTTACATGGCGTAAGGATCTACAACTGCCGAGATCACCGTCCACTGTGGACGCATGGAAAACCACAGGGAACGAGCTTTTCAAAGCCGGTCGGTGGGTACCAGCTGCTATCGCGTATACTCGCGGGCTGAGAATTGACCCAACCGCTATCGTATTGCTCGCCAATCGTTCGGAAGTATATCTCTGTTTGAAATGGCATTCTGGGGCGCTTGCCGACGCAAGACGTGTCCGTTCGGATCCTGATACTCCTGACGCCTTGCGCCACAAAGCCTTGCTCCGAGAAGTGAAGGCAGAGTATGCGCGAGGAAACTATGCGACAGCGCACGCCAGATTCGTAGAGTGGCAACGCTTCCACCCGAAAGGTCTGGACGTGGCGGACTAGATTTCTCGTTCTCTAAACTGGCAGACAGAACAAAAGTCCGGGGATCATAACTGGACGCGAATGTATAAACACGCGCTCACTAATTCTCGTCTCGATGCCGCTAATTATCGGGGTCCTACTGAGGTACGGTTGCTGAGCCACCGGGTCGAGGTGTCGTGGCGACGAAGGATGTCCAAGCGGGCCACCTGCTAGTAAGTTCATTAATGTTTGCTTTGGTGAACCGCATGAACTCACGTTCTTTCATAGGTAATCGCGAAACCAATCATCTCCGTCTTTCTCGAGGATCTCAATCCGAATCACACCACAATTTGCGCACATGTCGGGTTCTCGCAGTCTCAGCCCAGGATGCAGAGCGCAAGTGTCCCGCATGGTGTTCATACGCTTCTGGCTAATCCTGAGTAATATAACCTTGTCTTTGATCTCTATGCTGGGCCCGCCACCACCTCCCTCATATCCTCCCGTCGTATCAGACGATTCTGTTTCCGTTGATCCTCTGAGGCCTGAGATAAACATCGATGTTGCACGTCTCGAAGGCATCTTCTCGTACAACGCTCTCAACCCTCTTCCGATAGGGCCATTCCATTCTAGGATAAGGAGACCACTGGAAACCCCAACAGACCTCTCAGCAGCAGTGTACGCGCTGACGTCTATGTTCAACCATGCATGCCTGGCAAATGCGGGTTGGCAATCGCTTGGGGACGTTATCATAATCAGGGCTAGACGACCTATCGCAGCAGGCGAAGAGATCACTATCCCTTATACCACAGGCTACTACGAAGACTGTTGCAGATTTCTGCCGTCCATGATCGGCCGCCCATGTGACTGTCAGCTCTGCGAAGACGAACGGAAGGATACCGACGAGGATCGCCGGACAAGAATAAAGTACCTTGCGAAGCTCATGAGCGAAGGGCTCAGCATCTTGAAGCCTGTCATAGAGATTCAACAGTGGGCGCAAGAGTTTCAAGGGACGTACTCGCCATCCCGAAGCACGATGATTAAATTAGAGATGGCCAGCTTCAACCGCACTTTGGGCGACAAAGTCAGAAATCTGATGAACGAGGCAGCACGGAAGGAGGCTGTGGAGTACGACATGCGGGTGCTGGAAAACCAAGGCTTTATCATTGAGCGGAACTATAGCGCACAGAAAGTTCAGCCGGGCTTTGCTTTGCCTGTGGATCTCCGCGCATTACCCACCACAACGACCATGCGTGCGCCCGTGGCCGGTATGATCCTCATCGCGCGGTCGTACCAGATCCTAGGCGACAATGAAAACGCTGAAGCGTGGCTGAAGTCTGCCCATGCATGTAAATATTGCTATCATATTTTCGGATGGTTTACGCTGACTCTGGGCATAGATGTGGCCACTGTGATAGGCAGCGGAAAGTACTTATTAATCAATATGTTTGGACCTGTATTGGACGAATGTGAGATGAGAGGATTCGCCGAGAAGCTTCTGCGATTGTCACGCCTGTCGTTACCTATCTTCGTGTATTATATGGTCCGTTTGAGCTTACAACCGAGGTGACCAACATGAACCGCGCCCCGGCCGAGGGGAACAAGCAATCGATGGCCGAAGAGGTGTAAAGGGCGGCTTTACCATACGCACGAGGGCCAGTCAGGCGGGGCGTTACCCGTCGATCTGTACGCGATTCCGACGACGACGATTCGTCCGCCGGTAGTCGACATGACCATCATCGCCAAGACGTACCACCTCGTTGACAACCAAGAAAGTGCGGAGGCATGACTTGATCTGCGTGCGCAGGCAAGTGTTATCCACCATACTTAACGTAGGCCCCGCTGACCCCGCACACAGTGGCAGCGAGTCCCATTGGTGGCGGGAACTACCTGTTCGTCGAGATGTCTGGTCCCACAATGAACGAGTCGCAGTTCAGGTGCGTCGCTGATCAGCATCTGCGATAGTCCTGGGCGCCGAGGTACAGTGTCTTCCTTATCTCTTGTGGTGTCTGTTCCCTCGGTGCTCTGCCCAATCGTCGACGGTCGATTGGTACGGCATGTGTGGTGTGTGAGTTAGCTAAGATCTCTGGGAACGATAGATTCGCATTCGTGATGCACGAGGCTTATCTCCAACGGCTGGGGGTGCTGGTGGACAGACATGCTGCATCACCGCGAGGCTGCCGCGTGGACCCAGTGCACCCACAAGTGATCGAAGCTGATCGAGGGGCGACTCACCGCTAGGTGTTATCTTGATAACTCTACGAACGGCTGGATTGGCTATTCGGACTGATGGCGGCACATTCTACTTCGAGAGACGCGAGCGAGATGTGACGGCGATATGTATACACATCCAGGACTATGCCTCGAGCTTCCTTGGAATGTATGGACCGGTATATAACCACGGCTCGACAAAGAGCAAAGCGAAACAAATAACGGAGAGCCTCAGCAACCAGTCTGGGATGCACGATTAACCAGTATCGTCGATATAATAGCCTCAGCGAACAGCGACACGGAACAGTGGGCAGGCTCCACCTCCCCAGGAGTTCAAATTCAGACTTGAACGTTGAGCCTACAGTAATCAACGACACATGTGTCAGCTATCGACCATGGAAGAACAATGCCAGAAATGTACTGACAGCTCCTGCCCGACGACGTTCCCCACCGGGTCGTACAAACACACGTGGTACGTCGCCGGCTCGTCGAAGATCTGGTCGCAGACTGCTGACGCACACCCCAGCTGGGTCGAGTCCTTCCACACGACCTGCGTGAAGTGCGAGAACGTCGGCTGCGTCGTGTTGTACTCGGCTACATCACACACATATCCATAAATACGACACGTCTCCGGGCGCAAACGAGGGGAGGCATCACCTTCGTCGCTCATGAAGAGCACCACCGCCGCGGCGGCGGAGAAATCGCCTGTGCCTGCCGCGAGGTTCGTGCCCACCGCGCCGAGCGCGCCGCCGGGGTTCGCGAACGTGCAGTCGCTCGCATATTCCTGTGCGGTCGCCTGCAGGTCGTCGGACCACGCGAGCGGCGTCGCGTTGTGCTGCGCGCGGTACGCGTTATGCAAGTCGAGATACTCTTGCACGACGGGCGCGCTCGCGCTGGCTGCGGGTGCGGACGCGCTCGAAGACGACGGTTCCGACCTGGATTGAGACGCGGAAAGAGAGTTCGAGGGCGCAGAGAGGGTGGTGTTGGCGCTTGCAGAGGAAGAGGATGGCGTCGCCGAGAAGCCGGAGGATGGCGATGTGTCGCTAGGTGCAGAAGCGGAGGAGAACAGAGTAGAAGAAACAGACTGCAGAGAAGATGTCGGCGCGGCCGAGGAAGGTACTGCGGAAGAAGCGGAAGCAGAGGGGTTGCCGGTGGGCGTAGCCGAGCTAGCGGTAGCGGTGGCCGAGGAAGCAGAGAGCGACGGGGTTCCGGGAGCGATGACAAACGACGAGGACACAGCTGATGATGTAGAAGGTGACGCAGTGCTCGACACTGCGGATGAGGATCCGAGAGATGCATTGGGAGTGGAGCTAGATGTGACAGATGCTGACGAAGAGACAGAGGGAGGAACAGATGCGCTCGACGCAACAGTGGAAACAGGAGAGGGCGACGCTGAGCCCAAAACGGAAGAGGCAGCGGCGCTCGAGACGACTGACGGCGGTGCTATTGAGATGACACTAGGAACCTCAAATGAGCTTGTCACAATCGCCGAACTCGACGGTACTGAGCCCGATATCGAGTTTAGGACGGACGAAACAGATGCAATAGACTCAGCAGATGCGGATGCAGTCGACTGTCCGCTAGACGGCACTAGCACATCAGTTAATCAAGATCAGCAAGCGCGAACGTTAGCGTCGCAGATATGGGAGGCGCACCACTTGGTCCGGGCGTGGCTGAAGGCTGTGCATCAGTGGAAGGCGCCGCGGACGAGTACGACGTCGCGGACGCTCGTGTCACGCTATCTGTCCCCGGCGCGAGCGGGCTCGGGGGAGCTTCCGAGTGGCTGCCTGCGCCGGCCACGGACGGACTTGGTAATGCCAATGAGGAGAAAAGGAACGAGAAGGGTCTCAGGAGTGTTGGGATAGCGCTCAGCGGGGAATCGGGGGTAGCCTGCGAAGGAGTCACGTTGATGGTCGAATGAGCATCTGTTTCTGCGACCGCAGGCACAGAAGGTACAAGAGCGGACGCCACAGACTCATGATCCGGTACGTTTTCTCCAAGCTCTTGAATCAAATCGACGGTCTTGACTAGACATATGGTAGCCATCAGTGACCTCTATCCGATAAAAACGCAAGCTTGCGTCACGTACACTCGACAGGTGTGGGTGCCGCGGCCGCAGAGAGGGCGAACGCGAGAGCGAACAGGAAAAGGATGTTAAAATACATTTTTGAAAATGAATGACATAGACCAATGAGCGATATGTGCTGCAGGAACACAATGGAGACCTCTCGCGCGCGGACAGCAGGCACAGAGGATGCCCCGGGGCGTTGAACGAACTCGCAGAGAAGAAGGGGGTTTATGGATTTGGCGCCCGTAGCCTGTCGACGCGATCGGAGACGCTGTGTGAATTTGATCGTCGTGCCTGCCAGGAACCCGTTCTTCGATCGTAGTAATCGTCTCGACCCGGATGTAAACCCTCTCCCCGTCCAAAATACAAATCAGTGAACTGCGGCAACGCCTCTCGTCCATAAACAATATTTATCGCACGTACACGCATGGATGATTGAGAGCAGCCGTTAGGATCGGTCACACAGGTGCGATGTGTATGAGGATGTAATGCACGACAAGATGCTGCTCGGAAGCACTCGTGCATGAGATCTCTGAGCCTTCGTCGTCGTCACGCCCTCGCCTTTGCTCGAGCGTCGCCCGGCACGGACGAATACAAAAGACTTTGATGCGCAGAGCTGAAAACTATGTTTATGAAATTACACAAATCAGTGACTTCTATCTTACTGCGGCAACGCCTCTGCTCCAACATCATATATTGCACGTACACGCAGGGATGAATAATAGCAGACGTCACTAGGATCGCTTACGCAGGTGCAATGTGTATGAGGATGTAATGATGTAATGTATGACAAAATGCCGCACGGTGCATAGGATCTCTAAGCCTTCGTCATCGTCAGTACAGGCAAGTCGACGACCGCCCTCACCTTTGCTCAAGCGTCGCCCGGCACGGACAAATGCAAAAGTCTCTCATGCGCAAAGCTGAAAACCATGTTTATGTAATTACCGGTCGGAGCGCTGCATTGCAGCAGTCGTATTACAGAACGTACGATGACGTCCTGTATTTCATACATCTGGACTACATTCACAGAAGGCATGGAGGGCACTCAATTCTGATGTCGGTGAAGTTATGCGGAGCATTAACCACGCAATCCTCTCGTGCACTGCCTGATATCTGAGGAACGAGTTGATACAACCGAACCGGTGCATGAAAACCGCATGAGGCTTACCGTACACCCGTCTCACCGCCCGCATACCCAGCCCATCTGCGACCACACGAATTTCACTACTTCACGCCGCCGAGGCTGGTCGTATGTTGTAATCCCGCTTGAACGATTCAAGCTCCTCCTCTTTCGACTTGTACTGTTCTGCAAGGTTTGCAACCACCTTCAGGATCTATCCCACAACTGCATTTGAGCTCGGTGTAGCAACCTAATCAAATATAACACGTACCCCCTCCTTGTTTGTCTGCAGCGCCGGGACGACGTCTTTGACTGTCCGCTCGACTAGCACGCCACCCACCAGCCGGAAGCACTTGCGATCAGGCTCCTCGGTAAGGGCTTCGTCTAATGTCGCCAGCACCAAACTACAGTGGTTCAAGGATCGATAGGTATCAGTATATACATGGCAGAGTAGGTCAGAACGCACGCACCCATGCTCCTCCGCCTCTTGCTCGAGCTCCCCGATCTTACTGGCCAGAGTCTGCAGCTCATTTTGAAGGCGGTTGTAGTTCTGCTGAATTTCTGCCTGGCAAGGTCGCCCAATGATTTACCCGAGACTTGTGCATGAATCACACGACATACCTTGCGTCGTCGGGGGCGTTGGCTTTCCTTTTTGGCTCTTCGTTTTCGCAATGGAAGCAGACATGGTGAGATGTTGACCGATGGCAGAACGCGGCGCATATGCGCCCTGCGCGACCGCGCGCAGGTCACGGGACGCAGGCGGGCATCTGAATACACGAAATCTGATTGGCCAGCAAAGAATTCCCGGCGTCCCCCGGGGCAGGCGTCTCTCTGCGCCGACGTCGTCGAGTTGACCCGTCGCCGTCGTGCAGAACGTTGAACTCGAGCGGTCGTCGCTGCTGAACGAGCACGCCCTCCCCACTCCCCACCATGTCTTTCCTTCGCGCGCTGGTCTCTGCCGGACCGTCCGCGCGCCTGGCGACCCACGTCGTCCCGCCGCGCGCATCTCTCTTGCTGGCCAACCGTTTGCTCTCCACCACCGCCCGCCGCTTGCACGCGGACCCGCTGCCGGGGGCCCCGCATACCCCAGACCATCTCCACGACGTGGTCGCGCCGCGCTCTCCCGGAACGAAGCCTGCGACATTCACCGCTGCTGACGAGCCGGGCAAGGACTTCGATCCGTACAAGGACGGGCCCGGCGCGGTTGACAAGGCCGTGCACCTCTTCTTCTTCACAGAGATCCTGCGAGGTGCGTACGCATGCGGTGGGGCCCCTCATTATGCGGGTGGATGCCCGCCCGCTCCTGCGCAGACTGAATTGCCGCCGTCGAGACATCCCCCGAGGCGCGGGGACCCCCAGACGCCTCGCCAGGAAGCCAGCGGTCGCGCAAAGTTGGGATGAGGCATCCATTCTCATTAGCGGGGGACCCTGACGGGCGGCACGCGTGTGGCTAACTCGGTGTGCAGGCATGTGGATCGTGCTCGAGCAGTTCTTCAGACCACCCTATACTATAATGTATCCGTTCGAGAAGGGGCCCCTGTCCCCGCGCTTCCGGGGCGAGCATGCTCTGCGACGGTACCCGAGCGGCGAGGAGCGCTGCATTGGTATGTAGCTCTGGCGCGCTCCACGCATGCATGGGCTCACGTCCGCACCACCCGCAGCGTGCAAGCTCTGTGAAGCAATCTGCCCTGCCCAGGCGATCACCATCGAGAGCGAGGCTCGCATGGACGGTTCAAGACGTACCACGAGATACGGTGCGTCATGCGGCTTCCCAAAGAAGTCACCTGCCCGCTGACTGTCGAACGGCATTGACTCTGCTCGCTGTCTGGACTCTGGCTGGACGCTACTTAGACATCGACATGACGAAATGCATTTATTGTGGATTCTGTCAGGAGGCCTGCCCTGTCGATGCGATCGTAGAGAGTACGTTTTTCCTCGCTTAAGGTTCCTCGCGATCTGTACCTGACCGCTGCCCTTTACCCTATCAATGTGGCCATCGCCTATGGAACGCTTCGCCCTGGGTTCTCCCGTGTAGCGCAAAACCAGGAGTTCTCGACGGAGACTCGCGAGGAGCTTCTGTACAACAAGGAGAAGCTGCTGGCGAACGGAGACAGGGCCGAAGCCGAGATCGCAGCGAACCTTCACGGTATGTTTTCCCCATGCTGTCAATCGTGGGAGATGGCGGGAGCTGATAATGTACGTCGCCCCAGCGGACCACGTTTACCGGTGAGCGGACGTGAGAGGCTGGGATGGACAAGCGCAAGAAGCTGGAGACGCGGGCCGCCACAAAGGGGTCTCGGATGCAGCCTAGGACTTCCTTTCGGTGTACATACGTGTCGTGGAACCCTGATATCATTCTCAGCTGGTCAAAAATAAATGGCCCTGGTGACAGATACGTTCGCCGCCGTTCTATTGGGAGGAGGGCACAGGTGAGCTAGTCTCGTAATGCGAAACTCGCCGTCGCGTGGGGCCACGGTGGAGCGCTGCTGACAGTGATGCGCCCGCACTCGCTCGTCGATATTCAATGGGCCGTTACGCGCAGGGCGTGACAAGACGCACGGCCGGCACGGTGTTTGGCCCGGGTTTGGTCGTGCGGACATAGATGGCCGTCCCAAAGCAGCTAGCTCTGGTCTGCCAGCACGCATGTTGTGCGAAATGTATGCGGTGCCCGATTCTTCGTGCCCAGCGATTCTGGGGAAGATTGATGCTCGAAAGAAGGATTCGTGGACCTAGATAGGGCTCCTGATCACACGATGACGCGCTAGATCGACGACATGCCAGTGAGGCGTGGCTACCAACCTCCCGCTGCATCCCGCCCCCAGCGCTCCGGCGGCGCCCCCACGACGCACAGCCAGTCCACGGACCTGCCTCGTCCAACACACACAAGATGCAGCACGATCGAACAGATCATCGTCCCGCCTAGGCCGTCTGCAGCGCGGGGTCGGATTTGGTCCCGCGTCCAGCCAAACACGCGATTTCAAACCGTTTCAGCAATGGCTCCGCGTATTTGTCCCCAAAACCCAAAACACGCCCGCGCACGGATCCCGCGTTTACCCACTCGATCGGTGCGCCTTATCGACCGCCTTCCCAGTATCTATTGAGCAGTGCCTTCGGTCCGCAGCCTCGGTTTGTCCTGGCTAGCCCCTATCCGCCGGCGGGCTGCGATTGAGACTGCCCGAGGATGCTATCGTCTGCCATCGGAGGCGCCTGACCCTGCGATCGTATCAGCCGTGCTATGAATGGCCCGGCATGCTCGCGCGCGGAGGTGCGTGGGCTATAGCTGCCTGCCGTGCGTGACTGAATGCCAGTGTGCTGTCGGCACTCGCGGTCTGCTCCCATGATCCGCTGGGGATGCGCGCGGGCGGATGCTGTTGGTGTCCGTGGGCCAGGCGGAATCGCAATTGCCTGCATAAGAGCGTGGTCTGTCAGCCGCAGCCGTACGCGTAAGAACAGAATCAGAACCAGCACCTCTGACGTCCGTCGTGCCGAGCGCATCTGCTGCAGTAATCACGGACAACTTGAACTCTGTTGACCTGAAGCTTGCTGACTCGCGCACACCGTGAGTCCGCCCCGCGCTCATATCTGCTTTGTCACAACGCGATCAAGGATGGCCCCGGGGGACACATATGTCACGCCGCGACGGAGCGCCCGCGCGCCGCGCGCGAGCACAGGCGTACCCGTGAAACGCCCCAAAAGGCCCTCTATCGGGATACCTGCGGGCATCTACGGAGAAGACACGCACGGCCGGACCGTCGACGCAAAGCTCCGTCCGGGCTCGCCTGCATCTGCGCTGCGCCGAGGCGGTGGCCGCCGCGCGCTGACGCCGCGCTCCAGGGGCAAGGGCAAGGGGAGGCGCACCGCGCCGCCCCAGCCGCCCCCGTCGCCTGCCCGGGCGCTGCTCACGCAGGCGCGGCGCGCGGCGGCGCGCGGCGCGGACGTGCGCGGCCGGCGGCCGTTCATCATGGACGTCATCCTGAACGCGCGCGCGCCGGTGTCCGAGTACAGCGAGGACGTGCTCATGGACGCGCTCGAGCGCAGCCAGGCGGCGCTGCCCCGCGCGCGGCGGCACTACGCCTTCGACGGCGTGGAGAGCGTGGACGCGTACTGGGCGGACCAGGCGGCGCTGTGGCGCGGGGTCGCGGCGGACCAGAGGGACGGGTCCCCGCTGCAGCGGTACCAGGTCTCCGCAGAACGCTCGACGGCTGGCTGGGAGACGGACGGGGACGAGGACGCGGCCTCGTCGACGTCCGGCCCGTCCGACTGCGGCCTGGTACCTGTCGCCTCCCTCCCAAGCTCCCCCAGCTACAGCGCAGGCAGCATTGACGGTGGATGGTTTTATAGCGGTCCGCCAAGGCTCCTACTAGAGCAACCGGTAGAGATGGGGGATTCAGATGCCTGAAATACGCCGTCCCCCGCGGCCGCCGTGTACTCTGACTTCTGACTCTATCACGTCCTGTGGGCCGCGGATCGACTTCAGTGACTCATGTGTGTTCGCCGGAAGCGCAAATATACCACTCATATATCATGATGCCCAACGTTTCTCGTCCACATACGCCTACGTCACGCACAAGCGGGTCCTCTGCCATATGCACCGTCGCGTCAGATCGAGATCCTCGGGGAATGGAGGGCATTTAGCAGCGGGGTTCGGCAACGCGCAAGGTTTTGGACGGATGGATATTTGGCTGGATGCCGCATTTGAGTACAATACGCGCACACACCTGGGCGGATCCACACAACTGCAATAGCACGAGATATCAAGAAGCAACATAACGCGCGACAGGGATCTCCGACACACAATGGCGTACGCTCTGATACGAGAAGCCGCCTTCAGAATGGAAAAGACAATAGGACATACGGACACCCATTTCCCGCGCACTGTACCACCGTGAAGCTGTGTCCGCTCGAAGCTAGTCATCCTCTTCCATACGCTCGTCTGCATCGGGGTCCTCGTCGCCGTCCTCCGAGCGCCTGCGCTTCGTGCCTCTCGGCAGCGCGCTGTTCTGGCTCGATGGGGCGCGGGCAATGCCTCCGCCCTCATTGGGGTACTCGTCCGCGTCCATTTCGTCAGCCCCACCCACGGGACCCAGGCCAGCCGCGGGCATCTCCGCACTAGGGCCGCGCACAGCAGGGACGCGGTCGTCGGGCTCGTCGAACGCGGACTCGCGCTCGGCGCCGATGGGGCCTGGGGCGCGCGACGGGCGCGGACGCACGCGCTCGGCGTCGTACGCCTGGCGCGACGCAGGGCGCGAGGGCACCCTGCTCCCCCCATTCCCGGGGGCAGATGGGGGCGACGCGGAGCGCGAGGCGCTGTGGGACACGCCGGGGCCGGCCTGCTCCCGCTCGTCGTGCGCCCACGCGCCCTCACGCTCCGCGCGCATCTCGTGGCGCACGCGGTGCGCGTGCGCGTGCTCGCGCTCGCGGTTCCACGCCTGCTCGGCCTCCCACTCGCGCGCGACGACGTCGCGGTTGATGTTCGCGCCCGGGCCGACGCGCTGGTGGTTGTGCACGCGGCCGCCGCTGCGCTCGGAGCTGCGGGTGCTCGCGGGGGAGTACGCGGGCGGCGAGGACGGGAGGTTCTGCGTAGGTATCTGGACGTGCGGGTGCGGGTGCGGGTGGCCATGCAAGTGCGCGGGTTCTGCGGCGTCGTGGCGCCTGGACCGTTCTGCGTGGGGTTCGCCGGGGACCCCGGGGCTGCGACTGTGCCCCGCGTGCGTAGATGGGAGGCTGTCGATGCGCGTGCTAGATCCCGGCAACGCATCGAGATCTGGGCGAGTTGAATTTGACCGCGAGTGGTGTGTGGACCCGCCGTGCGACTGCACGTAGGCGTGTCCGTGTCCGTGTGGCTGCACCTGAGGATACGGAGCCCCGTGGTGATCGTTGATGGGAGCAAAGTCTTGAGTGTGCTCCCCCAAGGGCTGGAGAAGGGGAATCATGGGCGGCAGGGGTGGTAGTTGGCGGTTCGGGTCGTAGCCCGGGCCTGAGTCATGGCGAAAACCGTACACCAGGGGCAGTCCATGAGGAGGGGGTTGCGAGGGTGCACCGCCAGGTGCGTTCGGTGGAATGTCTTCCACGGCGACGACTCGGCCATCTGGACCGTGGACGACGCGAGCCTGTGAGCGGCCGCTCAGGTACTCGGACAGCGCGGGATCGCTTGTATCTATCACTCGAACATGTTCAGGAGGCAACGGGGGCTGGTGATTGAAAATGGGGTCTTGCTCCGGAGGCAAGTCCTGCACATGCCTTCCGGGGGTAGGTGGCACCGCCGCCAGACGTTCGTAGAGGATCCTAATCGCATTGCACACGCGTTATGATGTATCAAGGATGGCGGATTTCACAGCGACTCACGCTCGCTCGAGGTTCATGCGACGAATGTTCTTCTTGGCAGCCAATAGTTTGAAAAGCAATCTGTCATTATCCTGGAGAGGAAATGATCAACGGCATTCGGGTAGCTACGCAGACAGACGTCACGCACCATCTCTATCTCTTTGACTTTCTTTTTGAGGTCCTTGTACTTCGCTTGGTACTTGACGTCCTCGACACCCGCTGTAATGCCGGCGACGGTCTTGTTTCTGTGCTTCTGAATGAAGCGAGGATCATTTGCGACGCCGGGGGGATGGTACATGGAGAGGGGATTTGGCTGATGCATGTGGGGAATGGAGGGGCCGGGGGAGGGCTGGCGCGACATGGTGGGGGAAAGGGAAGGCGTTGTGCGGCGACGCGCCTTGCATAGCGGTGATGTTTGGCGGGCGTTGAATCCGCTTGCAGCAGACTTCCCATACTGAGCCACGCCCTCGGCTGTTTGCGGCGTCCCTTCCCGCCATGGACGAGCCGTGCGCCGCATGTGCCTCATAATTAAATTATTGTCGCTGCATCTTCCATTGCACATACGTGGCACCGGGAATGCTGTGCCCCGCTGCGCGGTGAGAATCGTGATGTTGGAACAACGACCTCGCTGACTGCGAGCAAACTCTATGCGTGATGGGCAGTGTGTGACAGGGCAGTTGCCCTTCTGGGAGCGTGCACTGCCGGTGTGTGTATTGCACTGGACGGTCTGCTATGCGCGTCGGCGACGGCTCGCTTACTACCACTCTCCCCGAACCTTCGCGCCCGATCGGGCAGGTCGTTGCCACAGCCACGTGAGGCACATCAGGGCCGGCGCATGTGCGGAGAACGCACTCGACGTCCTCCACCACACGCTATCCACTCAGCTGGCAACACCGCCGCAGCATCCTGCCTATTCTGCACCAGCAGCCGGGTGCCGTCTGACTCACACCGAGTAGACCTACCTACCACCAGTGCGTATATGACGTGTCTTGAGCGAGCGGGATAGCTGACACGCCGCTGGCAGTGTCTGCACCATACCGACAGTACGCCATTGTCTGACTCATTGGGCGTGTCCGTGCTCATGCCTGTGCCCCCCGTATGACAGAGACATGCCCCCGCCCGGGGGTTTCGACGCGATCAAATACAAACGCAATCTGCCGCTGCGCGGTCCCAGCGGTCTCGTCATCCTCGGCGGCGTGACGGCGGTATGCGCGTACGGCTTCTATCGACTTGGAAAGGGCAACCTGGAGAAGAGGTGCGTGGAAAAACATTTGCATGTATTCGGAAAGAAAAGAGGTCAGGCGGACGTAAAACGTGTGCTCAATGGTCCCGCTCGTCGCGGAACGTGGCTTGCTTTGGATCCGCCCGCACGATACCGATACGTGTTATCATTGACAAAATCCGAATATGGTTATATGCCAGCGCGAGAACGGCTGGAGGCTGGGTGCTGATACGGTATGTTTTCCAGAGAGCTCCAGAGAGAGAAGGTGTGGTCCCGGATTCACCTGGTGCCCCTCTTGCTGGCGGAAGGGGACCGCGACACGTACCGACGTCAGCAGGCAGCATTGGAAAGAGAGAAGGAGATCATGAAGGACGTGCCGGGCTGGGAGGTCAGTGGATCTCTTGATGAGGAGCCGATGGGTTGTGCAGGAATGCTGATGGTTATCTGTTCCCTTCTGGCCTGCGTATATGGCCCCTGTTCGCGTCGGGTGTGTGACAGGCAGGCAAAAGTGTCTACAACAACCCAAGATACCGGCCTGCGGAGTCGATTGTGGTTCTATGATGGTAGTTGTCCCCTTGTATGCGCTTCCTCAGAGCAATTGAATCAGGCGATGATAATACGCTTCCATTTGGCAGTACATCATCAGTTGTCTGTCGGTGCGCAGAGACCGCGATCCGGAGCGCAGGCGAAGGCGCGCCGGGCGGGGATTGGCTGACGGCACGGCCGGGGACAATGGGAGGGCGAGCCGGGGCGTCGGGGCCTGGATGCCATAGCGGGGGATTCGCACGGGGGACCCGCCGCGCCCATACGCGGCCGGTTTAGGGCAAGCACCGGGGACAGCGGCACGGTGAGTGGCGGCGGCGCGTAATATTTGGATGGAGCCGTGTAGGCTGTTTCTCTGACACGGACTTGACACTCGCGCAGGGCGATTAGCCTGATCGTGGTTAGCAGGTCGGGCAGCGTCTCGCATTCTCGCTCGGGGCGTCAAGCTAGCGTGCGCCAAGGGCCGGTGCGGGGTGTGTATAGTGTCACGGGGTGACTCGAGGCTGTGACAGCCCAAGCCGCGCTGGCATCGAATCTGCCGGGCGATCCATCGTTCTATCTATCTCTCGACTTGGAGTCGAATACAGACGCCTATATTTGGAGCGTCTGTAACAGGCAGGCGTCACGAAGACCATCCACTCGCTGATTCGACCGAGTCAGTTGAGGTACCGCAATCACATATGCCTGCCGTTCCAAGACCACCCGTGCTTCGATGCGCATGCCGAGGCCCTCCCTTTAAATTCGCGCACCCGCCATCCCACCCCGCGCTCCGTCATCTCTCTATTCGCCCTGCTGCGCCGTCCTTTATAAGCACCCGCGCCCCACCCGTACCTCGCCTTCCCCTCCTCCCGTCCCTTCCCCCCCTCGCCCCTCGACGCGCCCCCAGCCACACGACCCTACCCACCGCGCGTCTCATCCACGATATGTCCATACGCGACGCATCGCCCATCTTTGCCTTCGACGAGTCCTTGCCCGTCGACCCCGACGCCCTCATGTTCGACTTTGACGACATGCACTCCTACGAGCCCAAGTCCCCCTTCACCTGGGATCCCTCGGCCGACTACACCATGTCCTCCGTCCCCTTCCCCGGCTCCCCGGACTCGACCTCCAGCCAGCTCGATCTCAGCTACATGTCACCCAGTGATCGACATTATGCCTCCGACGCGCTTAATGGACAGGAGGTCGCCACATCTGACTTTAGCGAGAGCGCCCTCTACTCGCACTGGCTCGCCGACCCAGAGCCTCTCGCATTCCATTCGTCTGCGGCGCCCATCCCGATCCCGCACCACGCGCAACTCTCGCCTGGTCCCCAGTCTCCGTACACAGCGTACAGCGACTCGCCCTCGGCGTTCCCCGATGTCACCGCGTTCTCGCCGCTCACCGCATACGCCGCCTTGCAGCCGTTGCCGCGCTCGTACACTCCGGAGGAAGACGCGGCGATGACCCACGCGTTCCGCACCGCCGGCCAGACCTCCGTCTCGCCACCTGACATGACCTTCACTAAGCCCGCATGGGCGATGCAGCTGTGGGACTCGCCCGAAGCGCAGAACGTCGCCCTTGCCACACCACCGCAGCCATTCCCACCCCTGTCTGACGACGCTTATGCAACCCAACGCCAGCGCGTCTCGTCGCGCCGCGGCCTCACGCCGGCGTCGCAGATCTTCCAGTCGTCCAGCGCGCCGTCCGTCTCGTACGCGCGCCCGCCGCCGATGACGCGGGGGTACAGCCGCCGCGCCGAATCCATCAGCGAGCACGACGACGCGACCATCCGCAAGAAGAAGCGCGCGGAAGGCGAAGACGAGGAGACGCGAGCCGTGGAAAAGCAGCCGGAGACCCGTGAGTGTGCGCGTCCTTCTCTTCTGACGTCCGAATCAAATTGTACTTATCGCGGGATGCCACGCACACACAGCTCCGCTCAAGTCGACGCTGCGGCCCCCTAAGCTCGCGCCCTCCGCTTGGCAGCTGTACTTCACGGATTGGATTGCGCAGCACCAGGCGTCGAGCCAGAAGAAGCTCAACGTCGCGCAGGCCGCGAAAGAAGCGGGCCAGGAATACGCGAAGCTCACGCCTGAGCAGAAGGAGGTACGAGCATCGCGCGGATCTCGTGTGCGCCCGCCCTGTGCTCATTCAGTTGACTTTCACGTGTTTTAGCCGTACAAGCGCCGCTCGCAGGCCGCCAAGGAGCAGCGCGAGCGCGAGCACGCCGCATATATGCGCACGCTGACGCCGGAGGACATCAAGCGCGAGAACGCGTTCCGGACCGCGCAGCGGCGCGCGGGCAAGTCGCGCAAGGGGAACATCAAGGACCCGAACGCGCCCAAGAAGCCGCTGAGCGCGTACTTTATGTTCCTGCAGCGCATCCGGTCGGATCCCGAACTGGTAAGAGAGGTGTTTGGCGACGAGACGGAGACGACGAAGCAGAGCGTGCTCGCGGCTGGCAAGTGGCGCTCGATGACGGATGAGGAGCGCAAGGTACGTGTCAGCTGTGTGGTCTGGGCGCGAGCGTGTTTGACTGATGCGCCGTGTCGGCGGGACAGCCCTTCCTCGCGCAGGCGGAGCAGGAGAAGTTGGAGTACGAGTCGGCACGGAAGATGTACGAAGAGGGCACGACGGGGTACGGCTCGAGCATCAATTTCAGCATCCTCCCCAGCAGCCCCATCAACGCGATGCCGTTCCCGAGAAGCGTGCTGCGCCCGCTCAAGCGGGAGGCGATGAGTTCCGAGAGCGAGAGCGACGGCTTCACGACCGACGATGGATCTGACATCCCCAACCGCACATGAATGGTTCTGTCGCGGGCTTCGCCGCGTTTCTTGCATGCGTGCTATTAATGTTCATGATCCCCACCCATCTGATACAGCTGTTGTTCGTTAAGGCCCGACCCCGCCTTGCCATTGCGGGCGCGGGTGCCCAGTATACCTTCTTGGAGCTTTGAGCAGTACCGGTAGTTAGAGTATGTTCTTCGCTCGCTATGCCTTTGCTTGCACTATTTTATGAACTTCAGAACAGCAACAACGGACTTTGTACAATGTATTGTTGTATACCACCCCACTCCCTAGGCTGTATTGCTAGCTCTCCTCCTCCTCCTCCTCCCCCTCCGCTTCATTGTCGCATACTTGATGACCCTTACGACGTTCAATATACACGGATAGCAGGCCCTTGAATTATGCCTAATCGGATAGCGGCAAGCGAGCGACCATCAGCTGATGAGGCGCACCGTCTTCGTCGAATTCCTCGCCCTGTGCGTGCACACGGATAAGTGACAAGAACAGTCCGCGAAGAAGGGAAGCGGACGCAGAAGGCAGGCGGGGCAGCGTACCTCGGGCTGGTACCCCAACCTGAGAACGCGGCGTGACAAATGGCGCAGTGAGCGAATTTCAAGGACCCCAGTAGAAGACACGCCTACTTTGCGTAGAAGCCCCTGGCCGGGAGCTGGGAGTGCGCGCGCACGAGCACCGCGTCGCCGTCGCGGGCACCGGAGTGCTGCGCGTCCTGCTGCACGTGCGCGTGCAGCGCGAGGACGAGCGCACGACCGAGGCGGAAGCGGCGGCAGTCCGCGAGGACGGCGAGGCGGCTGAGCTTGTAGTAGCGGGCGTGCTTCGTGCAGCGGATGGTGCCGACGGGGGTGAGCGAGGGCGTGAGCCGGAGGAGGAAGTGCGTCGCGGACGCGTCGAGGCTAGTTACAGGATGTGCGTGTGCGTGTGCGTGTGTGTGTCGGCTGCAGGCGCGGACAGGGAGGGACGGACTCATCGATCTCGGTGTCGAGCGGGAAGCCCTGCTCGCGGTGGAAGACGGCGATGCGGACGTCGTAGCATTGCTGGCGGAGGGCGTCGCGGGCGGGGACGAGGATGATTTCGTGTGCGGGGGCGGAGGACATGATGGAGGCTGCAGCGAGGCCGAGTATGATCCTAGGGAGGCGCGTTTGGCGCGGTGCGGACCTGCAGACGCACACAACCCCGAGCCGTGACGCGCCTCGCCCTTCCGGCAGACGCCGGGCCCCCTCCCTGCCTGCGAATTTCTCCAGCACTTTGCATGTCGCGGCACACCCCCTCCGCGCCCCCCATTTCCCGTGTTCGCAGGTGTGTGTCTCCGCCGCACGCGCGCTGGCTTGTTCCCGGACACTGACGTTCGCAGCAGGTTGCCAGAAAACACTCGTCTCGGCGGGTTTTGTGATGCTGGAACCTCTCGCTGCCACCGTACTCAATACCCTCGTTACTGGGCGAACACTCGCAGGCAGCTCCCTGGCCCAGCCGGCGCTGCATATGGCCGTACGGGGCACACGCCATGGCCTCCCACAGGACTTCTTCACTCCCCACCCGAGACGTGTCAAAGGGAAGGAGAGAGCCTTACCGGACGATGACCGCAGTGCGCGTGCGAGCAATACGACCCCTGTCCAGGCGTGCAGAGGTGCGCTCTCAGGCCCAATACGCTCGTCCTTCTCTCTGTCTAACTTGGGGCACCCCATAGGGGTACGAGACTTCCGTTCGCTGCGCGACGTCTCATGCCGTCAGCGAGTGCGACGAATGTCCGGCCGGAAGACGATGCATGTTCCCGGTCGAAGTGACGTTCCTTCACTTCACAATCTCGTCAGAAGCGTCGACGTGGCCCAAAGACGACACGCTTCGAGTCTTCCCGAACCTGTTGGGCCCTCGGGCTCCTCCGCGTCTGCGCTGGAGCAAGACCAATTGCGACACTCGATAACGTCCTGTGGCTCAGGGGCTACAGCATCTGACCTAGAGGAAGCCTGGCGTGCGTACGAATCGCTGTACGAACTTGATAGATGCGCGTCTATGCCAGCGTATCAGCTCTTGGACTATGGGACCCGGATTGCTCAGACCGTGGAGAGAATGCGCCATGACAGGGACGTAGTGGAGGAACTGCGCCTATGGGGTGGCCGCCTTCTCACTCTCATTGATCGCACCGCCCCTCGGATCAAGCAATTTGACCTGACAGAAGGGCTACTCCGTCAACGCTGTCTTGTCGTCACTGGGCTGGCCATGACGGGGCAACTGGACGAGGCCGTAGAAGCTCTGCGACAGGTCGAAGAGATGCCCAAGTTGCCGCGCACTATATCACATGTCATCCGCACATTCACTGCTGTCGCCCTTTCCGTTCATCAATACCGCGGCTCTCAGGATGTCTTACGCTTCATTATAGATGAATGGGACTACGTCGGCACATATCTCGAGCGGACGTCTGTCATCTTGTCCGCAGATAAGGTCACAGCACTCTCAGGTTCACGCTTTAGAAGGCATGTCTACAACATAGTCTCTGAGATCGAGAAGCCTGTCACACTGCTGCAGGATATGGAGAAACGGTGGTCAAACCACACGCGGGAGCTGGCGGGCTCGTTGCTCATCGAATCTCTTTGCTATGCGGAAATGGGGCACGATGCTCTTGACGTCCTCGATTACATGAAGTTACAGTCACTGCGAGTGAGGCCCGAACAGCGTTTAGCTGTCGTTCTTGCTCTGGTGCAGTCTGATGCATTCCAGCTAGCGAATCGCTTGTATCAAGACATCATCAGCTTTATGACTACGGGGTCTCTGTACGATCGATATCTGTCGACGGGTTTGCATTTATACGCACACCAGGGTGACGTTGCTCGCGCCGAAGAATTTTACAGCAAGCTGGCCCACCGAGGGCAAGCTGGGATCCGCCAAAAGACCCTGTTCATGCATGCACACGCTGTACGGGGTGACTCTGCTCGTGTCGTCGAGCTCTTCCGCCACATCTTCCCTCAGGACGAGTCCTCTCAGCCCAGGCCCGGCGTTATCCAGTACACAACAGTCATCTACGCGCACGCCCAAGCAGGCGACATGGCGGGGATGACACAGTGGCTGGATGCCATGGCCGATGCAGGTATCAAGCACGACAACCAGCTGTACGACATCATCTTGAAGAGCTTCGCGACGCGCGGTGAGGTTGTCTTCATGTCGGAGCTGTTGGACCGGATGCGCGCTGCAGGAATCCTTCCCGGTAAGGAGTCGTACACAACGATCATCGCGCTACTCGCGCGACGCAACGACCCCATCGCAGCGGAGGAGGTCTTTAAGCGTGCGCTGCAGGAGGGCGTGACGCCCGACCGGCGCATGATCACCACGCTGATGAACGCGTACGTGGAGAGCGGGCAGTGGCACGGCGTCGTGCGCACGTTCGACTACATCACCGCGTCGGCGCACCGGGGCATCCGGCTCTCGCTCGAGGTGTTCAACACGCTGCTGAAGGCGTACGTGCTCATCGGCGCGCCGTTCCGCATCGTCGCGGGCGTGTTCCAGCGGCTGGAGCAGGCGCGCGTGCGGCCGGACGCGTACACGTTCGCGCTGCTCATCCAGTCCGCGTGCGACTCGGGCCTGCTCGAGATCGCGCAGGACCTCCTCGCGGAGATGGACCGCCTCGCGGCGCGCTGGCAGTCGAACCTGCACATCAACGTGCACGCGCTCACGATCGTCATGGCCGCGTACCTGCGCAAGGGCGACCGCGGGAAGGCCAAGGCGCTGTTCGACGAGATGCGGCGGCGCGGCCTGAAGCCGACGCCGGTCACGTACGGGGCGATCGTGAAGGCGTACGGGAAGGACCGGAAGGGCGCCGGGCTGGCGGTCGCGGAGGAGTTTGTACGCGGGCTTGCTGGCTTAGCGCCAAGGCCGCAAGAAGACGGTGTAGAAGAAGAGGTCGACACGGAGTCCGGTGTAGAGGCAGGTGGAGATGCGAGTAATCTTGCAGCAGCCAGCGCTGAGGCGGACCCGGAGGCAAAATTGCTCGCAAGTACGGACACATACGATGGCGCTACTGTAGTGACAGAGGCAGTCGAAGACGCGGCAGCAGATACAGCAGCGACCCAAGAGGCAGCCACAATTCCAGATGCAGACGGACCCGCAGACCCAGCCTTGCCGCAGGCAGCCTTCACCGACCCTAATGGTCGCGACTGGGCGCTGTCCACTATCTTTGCGCCCCTTCTCTCATCTTTCGTTCGCCGCAAAAAGCCGCGCGAGGTGGAGCGTCTCATCGACGACATGCTCGCTGCTGGTGGCGAACGGACCCTCGGTTCTGTCACTGCGCTCATGGACGCGTATCGCCGACGGGGCCACACTGATGCCGTTCTCCAGCTCTGGCCTGAGATCGAGGAGCTGGGTCTCCGACAGGCGAAGATCGGCTCACTCCTCGTCGGCGCGGAGGGCGACCCGAAGCCCGACCTGCGCGGCCACGGCACTGCGCTGTGCATCCCGCTTTCCATCGCCGTCGACGCGTTGTCTGCCGGGGGCCGTCATGCCGAGCTCGCGCAGGTCTGGGGGACGCTCCACGACGCACAGCTTGCGTTCGACTCGCACAACTGGAACCACCTCGCCGTCGCCCTCGTCCGCGCCGGCGACCCCGTGCGGGCATTCCAGGTCGTGGAGAAGGTGATCCTTCCGTACCAACGGAAGATGCGCACGTCGGTGTCGTTGGAGCGGAACATGCAACCCGACACGCCTGTCTTTGACAGGGCGGCCGCCGAAGCTGAGCTCCCAGCCGCAACGTCCGAGTCCCCCCTCCACCGTCGGGACCGCCGATCTGAGGCGGTCTGGCTGACTACCAGGAAGCTCAGGGTACCAGAAGAACGCCCCGACGACTTTGCGCACGTGCTCCACATCCTCGCTGAGGTCTCGCCTCTCTGGAGCGCATGGCGGGTGCACAGGGTAGTGATGGACGTGTTTCTCGATGTCATGCGGCACCTCCAGTCTGGGAGGGTCGTGCAGCCGCTAATGCCCAGATCGGAACGGCATACTAGTCAGAACCATGTCACCGACGTGGAGACGCTCACGAAGAGGACGGCCATTGCAGAGCGCCACTTAGGAACGATCTACGACACTTGTCCCAACACAGTGCGGTTGGTTCAGGATTACGATATTCTCAGTCAAGCACGGATACGGAGAATGCGAGACAGGCGTCATTAGAACAACTAGGAGTGACAAACTGGCGCTGCAGCGGAGATCGACCATAAAAAGCAAGAGCATAGCTGATATTGATAAGTGGGAATCTCTCGCCCCGCTCAATCGCATTATAGCAGAACACATGCAGTTAGTCTTATGCCTCGTCGGACTCATCGCCGCCGGAAGCGTCGGACCCACTTCGTGGCCTTTTCCGTCCTTGCTTTGCGGACCCATTGCGGTTGCGCTAGTTCGGTCATGCGGTAACACGTCTGTGATCTGCTGCAGCTTCGAGTGGGGCGGGGGCAACTCACCAGCGGTAGTTTCTGACC
This sequence comes from Postia placenta MAD-698-R-SB12, assembly GCF_002117355.1. NCBI lineage: Eukaryota > Fungi > Basidiomycota > Agaricomycetes > Polyporales > Adustoporiaceae > Rhodonia > Rhodonia placenta. The sequence goes on along the minus strand of NW_020169843.1, from coordinate 806,372 downwards.
TTGATTACCCAGAGCGATAGAGAGGGCGGTTGTGTCTATAGGTCATGAGTTGTAAATTGACAGACATAGTCATATACAGAGATGAGGGCGCACCCGGGACACCGGGGAAGCGTTTGGCGGAGTATACAATGAATGGTTCAGTGAAGGTCTGGGCAAGGATTGGCGATACGCCCATGTGAACCTGAGTTGCGCCTGGTTCAGGGGCTGGCGCGCTGCGGAAGCAAATACAATGCGCGACGGCGTCAGTCAGTGTTCACGCGCGGTAATCAGACCGATCGAGGGCATGACATACGCGCCAACGTTCATAAGGCGTAGCCTTAGGCGGAAGGTGCCTGCACATTCAACGGACGGTGCACCGAGGAAGGTTTACGATAAGCGGATCCCGTGCGTGTCACAAGGATTTGCACGAAGGCACAAACCTTCCGTCCGGATTGACAAGTCTTGAAAGAGAAAAAAGACGCCGGGCTTGCGATGCTCGTCCAATAGGCGGCACGCGTTCGCAGATAGGGGCCCGACGAGCGTTCGGGTGTACGTGTGCCGCGGTAAAGGAGGAATAGTCGATGCCGGTGTGGGATCCTGTGCATACGGAGCTTCTTGATACTGTGACGGCTGGGGGTGATGCTGGGCCTGGTGCTGGGCCTGGTGCTGGGCCTGATGCTGGTGATGTTGGGAAAAGGGCGCGGCAGGGTACGATGAATTATCGAGCGCCTGATTGGCGCCATGCTGATCCAGCGGCGAGTACGGCTGCGGGTAGCGGCTGTGCGCGTATGTGTCGGCGGGGGAGGTGGGTGCCAGCGGGGCGTACGCGGGCTCCGAGTGCGAAGACGAAGCATGGGTTCCTCGGAGCGAGGGATCGATCGCGCCGGACGAATGGGGCACCCCGTTGTTGTCTATCGGAGAATAAGAAGCGTCCTGCGGCCATGTGCGATAGGCGATGGCTTCCGTGCCCTCCCTGCCTGGGTTCTCCAGATGCCAGTTTTCTCCCGCGCCGGTGCCTGGGGCACCAGCGGAGCTGTAACCTACTCCTGCCGCGGGCGCATTACCGGAAGAACCGCTTCTCTCCAGGGAATGGATGGATGGGAGGACCGGCGGCGGCGGGTATTGCGAGGCGCGTTCCATGGACGTAGGCGGGGGCGGATAGCCCCATGGCGGAGGGGCGTCAGACGGAGCGCCGTAGTTATTAACGGACTGATAGCCAGATGACTCGGAGACCGCGCTCTGCGGCGCAGTGTACGGATACACTTGCGAAGGATAGCCTGATGTGGACGGGGCCATGTACGGGGTCATTCCGCTCGACTGCTGCTGCTGCTGCTGATATGGCAGATTCTTAGCAGGCCGGGCGCGAACTCAGACTGCGCACACTCACCTGCGGATACTGCGAGTTGCTTGTGCTCGGTGTTACGGATGGCGTGGGACTGCTTTGTCTCGCTGAGCGCTGCGCTGAAGAGGACGTGGTGTCCTTGGTGCCTCGTCGCTTCGTCTTGGGCGTGTTCGCGGGGACATATCGGTCGGCTGACGTGGGATGCAGGACGAGATTCATCTCTTGCTTGCCGTCCGCCGACCAGAGATCTACTGTCACAAGGAAGAACGACACGTCTATGTCGCTGAGAAACGTCAAGCAACACTCGGGGAGTACCCGCTGGCACTTACTCAACGTCCACATAGCTCCCATCCTCTCGTTGCACGGTCATTTTCGCTACCGCTGCTGGGGCGAGGGGTCGCCTATCCTGCAGACGGCCCTGTCATCAGCGATCACATTCGGACGTGCCGCCTGAGCAAGGCGCACTTTATCGCCAAATCCGCACATACGTGCACGAAGGGGGTTTTGTACGACCTGCAAGGAATAATGCCTTGCAGCCAGCGAGTTCAGGCAGAGAATGCAGTCATGATTGCGGATAGAACTCACTTGCGACCAACCCACAGACCCCATGACTGTGGACCGTCATTGGTCTCTGTTTGACGTGTGGGCGCAACTGAGGTGCTGCCAACTCGCGCGTTTGTCTTCTGTATCATCGTGGTCGCGCCGATGGTCTACCTTGACAGATCGCGCATGCACCGTCGCCAGTCGAGGGTTAACTCAGTGAGCCAGGCGGTGGTCCACTTGAGAGTATATGAAGGTAACAAGCAAGCACTCGAGCGCAAGGCCTGTGGTGGTCAAACGGTAGCAATCAGCAGAGCTTTGGCTTAGTATGGTCAGCACGCTCCGAGGTCGGAGATGCGCAAGCGATAGAGATTGAAACGCTTGTTGGGTATATTGGATCGTGCAGACTTATAAGCTTACTGTGCGATCGTCGCCGCAGTCGTTCAGGATGGCCGTTACTCGCTGGGCGGATGGGCCTGGATGCCGGCGGGACTGTTGAGCTCAGCGATGGAGACTATCCTTAGGTTATTACCGTGGGAACTACCCACGGTGAACTCGATCACCGCGGCGGTGCGCGCTGTCCATCTTCAGCGTGTCTCCAGCGCACTCCGTTCATAGCCTTCTTTAATTCCTGTACTTGCCATGGATCAAGCCGTGGCCCGCAAGACATTGCAAGACCTCATAAAGAGAGAAGATCTCGACAATAAGAAATGCATTGATTGCTCGAATCCGAACCCACAGTGGGCTTCGCTCAGGTCAGGCTGTATGTGCCTCAGATCCTGTGATCGGTTCGCCGAACTACTGCATTAGCTTCGCGGTATTCCTATGCTTGCAATGTGCCGGCGTGCACAGAGGATTTGGTGTGCATATCAGGTGCGTCCTCGTCTAGTTACGGCAGTAGCAATACGTTGAGCATGCCCAATGTCAGCTTCGTGCGGTCTGTCTCGATGGACACTTGGCAGGAGGAGCAGACCAAGCGGATGCAAGTGAGTAGTAGATGTACATTATCCTCCCCATGAAACCAGCCATATTAACACGCGTCAGCTTGGAGGGAATTCACCGTTCCGAGACTTCATGAATTCGTATCCACCTGAAGGCGGATATAAGCAAGGCATGAGCCCGCATGAAACCTATCACTCGTGGGCCGCTACCCAATATCGTGAGAAGGTCGGTGTTACGTATTGTGATGCTCTGTCGACGGTGCTGATCTGCCTACGCCGAGCAGCTGGATGCTGAACTTGGTGGTAAAGCATGGTCGCCTTCTTCCCCTGCACCAGGAGCTAGCTCACCTAACAATGCTGCGAGTCCTCCGGGTCGACCCTCGTCCGCGCAGGGCCTTCGCAAGTCACGCGCATCCGCACGTACTGGTAGTGGACGCCCACCACGCAGTGATTCGGCCTCACCAGCATCTTTCAGCAATCACAATTCGCCCGCTCCTGCCAGCCCATTATCCTCCGCTCCGTTTCAAGATCAAAAGGCTGCGAACGAGTCTTTCTTTGCAACCCTTGGGGATGCGAATGCATCACGGCCTGCAGATCTTCCGCCCTCGCAAGGCGGACGGTATCAAGGCTTTGGTAGCACGCCGACGCCGCCTCCTGGCGCTCCGCATCCGGCGTTCGGCTTGTCGTCGCGGGCTGCCCCGTCGCTATCAGAGCTGCAGGAAAACCCGGTTGCGGCCCTGAGCAAAGGCTGGTCGCTGTTCTCAGCTGCTGTCGTGGGCGCGTCAAAGGCCGTCTCGGAAAACGTCATCCAGCCCGGCATGGAGAAGGTTATGGACCCTACCTTTCAAGCCGGCGTAAAGGGTTACGTGTCTGAAGCGAGCAAGCGCGCTGCAGATGCCGGACGTAGCGCAAACTCGTGGAGCAAGAATGCGTTGGGCGTAGACGTCGCAGGGCAGGTGGGCGGCGTTGTGGGGACCGTCAAGGACCGCGTTACAGGCGGGCCCCAGCAGCGGGGCTACAGCTCGATGAGCCAGGGCGGCTACGGGGAGACGTCAGCATTGTATCACGATAACGAAGACGACGACGAGTTCTTCGACGCGTTCCAGAGCAGCTCGAGCCACGCGCCGGCAGTGGCGTCGCCAGCGCCGCTGACAGGTGGCGTGACTTCGGCGGCGAAGAAGCAAGACGATTGGGATGAATGGAAGGACTTTTAATACATAGCGGTTGAAGTGGGGGATGGAGTTTGTGTTATATTTATTTCGTACCGGATCTGGTGGGCTGTACAGGATCAACGGATTGGGTTCGGTATCTATATTGGACATGTGGTGGGAAGGAACCGAACTCCGTGACGGTATTTGCATCGAGGTCGGCATGAGGCTTCGGGAGCTATGAATGAATCACTGCATATTCATTCTCTGTGGTTGGATTTGTATTCCACCCACATCTTCTCCGATCGCACAGCCTCGTTAAGTAACCAGTTGATTCTGGCCCTCCGGCTCGTCTACTCCATTGTGCAGTCTGTGCTTGCTCTAAGTTGAGCCAAAATCAAGTGATTTGCAACTTTCAAATATGCGCTTATATTTGCTCGCTACTCACGGCCCTCCCACGTTGCTGGATCCACAGATGTCGCTGAATCTCGATGCTAACACCAACGAATACTACGCCTGCCTAATTTGGAAGGAGGTGTGGGCATCGGGTACGTAATAATAGGGATGTGTCAGCAAAGCAGTGTGAACTCCTCTTCTGCGGTGGCACAGGATTTACAACTATCTACGAAGCCCACCGGCAGGCTGCACAGCATAGCAGCACGAGTTGCGATATAAGTGTCTGAGCATACATCCCACGTCCTCCAGCATTGGCATGGATTTAGACGGCACCTTTGAGTCACTGCCGGTCGAGCTGATAGCCGACATACTCAGCGAGCTTGATCTCTCCTCGCTGGTGACGGTCTCTAATGTCTCCCCCCGCCTTCGTGCCATCTCCTCGGAGCCCTCACTGAATCCTTGGCGACGCCCAATATTCCGCACGTTGCATAGTACTGATGGCGAGTACGACCCGTGCCTAAAGACTCTCAGTGTACGCTCGACAGTACCGCGGCAGAACTTCGTCGAGATCCTGAGTCTTGCGCGCGCGAACTACTTGCTCTTTGAGGCATCGCTGCCCAACCTCAAGGATAGGGACTGGGAAGAGTGTTTCAGCCGGCGATTTCCGCCGAGCTGGGCCAAGGTACGGAAAGATGGTACCTGGAAGGAGGCATTCATGAAGTCAGTCTTCTTGTTCTTGCGGTAGCCGCGGACTGACTCCAGGCTATGTCTGTCCAGAGTGTTATACAGGGTCTGGCACCGTAGCAATACGTTCTGCACCTCAGATGAGGCATGGACGAAGTATGTGATCGAATTGTGCGCTTCGTTATCAAGACTGATTTTAGGGGATAGATACGTTACTCTAAATCGGAACGGGACAGCGAATCAGCTAGAAAGTGCGTCACATGGCTACAATCCGCTGACCATTTTCGAAGAAGTGAGGTAGGTATTGTTTTGCGACAGTGATAGCTATGGCTGACTGTGATTAGGCTGCAGAATGATCTATTGCACCTCCCGCCTAGCATCAGAGTGCGTAGCCGTATTCCATCACCTGGAGCTTTTGTCCTCACTCTGTTCTAGGTCCTTGTGCAGTTCGCAGATGTGCGCATTCTAGCGATCGGGGTTTTGAACAAGCCCAGGTCAACGTTCGGTGTGAATGCCAATGCACGTGCACTCCTGCATCCGCCAGGGATAGACAAGGACGACGCTCCAGCCCCTTCTGATGAAGATGAATCCCCGCATGCATCCGAGAACGAAATAGACAGCGAGCCCGGCCACTCCAGTAGTGTGCCGGTACGTCGGAAGAAAAAAGGTGTGCGAATCGTTTCAGCACTCAGTAGGCATAGTAACGGTGTGCTCGTTTGTCTCTAGCTGCAGATGACATTTACCGGCGCCTTGTACATCCACTGCCTGTCCCTGCACATGAGAATTATCCCTTCTACACTCCCGGCGGAGGGGATCAACGTTGGATCACCGCCGGTGAAGTGGAAGAAGGGGGGCTGCAATGGGTGGGCTGCATGATGTAGGTCGGCCACTCGCTGCAGTGGCTACCGTCCACTCAACTTCTGTGTGCAGGATTGTGGCCCAGCTGACAAACTCGCGAACCATGGAGACAACGTTCGATGAGGCACCCTTCATAGACACTGTGCTTGTGGAAGGCCCCGGGCGAAGTCAGTATGCGTCCTTCACGTTTGAGGACTTGAACGCGATCGCACCATGGCTGGAAGCGAAACAGATTATTGGCCCGAGCCTAGGTCATGGCGATTGACGGTTAGGAGCGCAGCATGATCAGCTGTGACGAAGAGGCGGGTCGTAAATTCCAACAATAGCGTTTTCTCGACAGTGCTGAATCTCGGGTCTCCCTCTTGTATTCTGTAAGTGTTGTATGTTGTATTTTAGCGTCGAGCTGCCCGATATCGCCTTAGGAATGCACTCCACTTAGCTGTTCCATCAGTTGCTGACGCGCAATGTCGCACTCGTGCTTCCCACTCGGTTCGCAACCTTGAGCGGGATTTTCTCACACGACACTGTGATCAGCATGCTCAGAGCCTTCTGCCGAGTGGAAGCCGCGAGACTACTGTACTTGATTTCTTGTGAGATGATCTCAGATTCGACAAATACCCAATATGGAAAGGGGTTCGGTCAGGAGAAGATGAGCATCTAGATGTCCCTTGTGTGATGCTAAGGTGCACTGTCGGTGACCTGGCCGACAATTGTTCTCTAGAGCATCGCACCCCTCCACGACGCACCCCTCTTTCCCCCGCCGCTGCCCCGTTCAAGAAAACAATAATGGTGCGCTGTTCACTCGGTCTCAATCTGCAGATTCTGTCTCACTCCTCCCCGACTTGCAGCGGGATTTAAGGCATAGAACGTTGGTGCCATGGCATCTTTTCCACTCCACGACCGTTGCGATCCCGCACGCTAACGTGCCGCTCATTGAGGTTGGAAGTCTGCAGGCAGCTTTAGCCTTGTCTATAATCTCCGACGTTGTGGCAATCTTGGGCTTTGGCTTTGACAGTGGCCCTGTTGCTTAAATAATAATCCCAACTGCGGACGCGCTTTGACAGTGCATCGCACTTATTTTCTCGCCACCATCTTCTTCCGTCCTACTCCCATCCGTATACCAAGCACATCTCGCACGTCGCCACTTCACATTACTGCTGCTTTAACGCAACGTCGCAACGACTATGCCCCGTTCTTCTCGCCCTAAAATCAATCTTAACCATGACCATAGGCCCAGACCAGTGAGTATGCAGGATCATCGTGTGCACCTCAGTATTTGACAGCTGATACCTTCAGTGGTGCAAAACGTGCAAGAAGTCCTTTTCAGGCTCGAGTGAGCTGACCCGTCATATCAAGATCCACATACAAGACAAGTGAGTTTCAAAAGAGTCGGCTATTGGATCGGACTCATCGCCACCGTCATACAGAAAGTATAAATGCAAATATTGTACTATGCGCTTTATTCAGTCGGGCGCCCTCAAGACGCATTTAAATACACAGTAAGTCCTTAGAATCAACACTTTACCGCTATCATCGCCCAGTCATCCTCCCAAGCCATGTCGCCGTGTTCTGACATCATTCATAGCACTGGAGCGAAGCCTTATAAATGTGAAGCGTGCCCGATGATATTTGGCGATGGATCATCCCGTAGCCGCCACAACAAGGAGATACACATGGGTTTTGTGGGACATTTGTGCCCGGTATGCATCAAAAGAAAGACGTACGTTCATTCTATTCTTGTATTTGCGTCCTTGCATGTCTTCACGGCCAATACTTCAGGATCAAGCGACGGGCGCAGTTCATCACCCATCTCAAGAAGCACCACAATATCGACCCCAGTACTATGAACGTCACGGCCTGCATGCTTTACGAGAAGAAGGCAACTCCAGACACCGTTGTCTCGCCTGCAGAAGCACCTTCACCGGAGCCAGAACGGCAGACAAAACCACCGGGCACACGATCTCTCGTGGCCGAAGCGCGCGCCACGCGGAATTCACAGCGTGTACGTCGGGCCACTCCAGAGTACACATCCTCAGATTCGTCGCAGGGCAACAGTCCTACCCGCCAGCAAGATACCCCGGTTCGCATTTCTGCGCCTTCGTCGAGTTCGTATATTCAGCCCTTGACCGCGTACACGGCCACCGTGCCCGGGTCTTCGAGTCTCCGCAATACGCCTTCGTACAGCTACTCCAACACGTATGTCCAGCCCTCGGCGCAGAGTGTCCCTCGCTCAATGGCCCGCCATGAGCTATCATACGACTCCTCGTTGCGATTGTCCTCGTACCACGATGTGGCGCGTCCCTCAAATCCGATGATGAGCGTCTCGTATCAGCACAACTATGGCGGTAGTCATCCCTACGCCTCATCACCTGCGGGTGGGTCTCATATTATGTCTCAAGACTACAACCTCAATGGAGGGCAAAGTACGTCGTTCCCGTATTGTTCATAGAGGTCATCATCTAACAATGACTACGCAGTGGGCTATCCAGGGGCTCTCTCTCGGAGCACGCAGCAGATGGTCGACACTAATTTATTGACGATGCTCCCCGACATGCACAGCCAGAGTCAGAGCCAATGGGCGAGCACAGCGCCTGGCTGGACTGGAACTCATACCCCGCAAGCAACGCCAACGCCGTCGCCGACATATCAATACGCATCCACTGACTCTCCACCGACTTCGTACTTCTCCTCGACGGCACTCAGACATGATCCTATGCCTGGCTCGCTATCTCCTTACGAGGCGAAGTATCTGTCTTATATGATCTCGAACGCGCGCTATCGCCCTGAGCTTTATAGCTCGAACACGTTGCGTCCAGATCATGCTTACGCTCAAACCCCATATCTTCCCTGAACACTTTGGCATATCTCGTGGTAACTTATATCATTTAATACAGCATCCTGTTCTCTCGTGTCATAGAGCCGCCTCACCTTACTTAAAACTTCATACCACTTAGCGCTTGTATCGTCTAGTAGGACGCCACCATAGTAGTGTATCGTTCTCGGCCTCATTATTTTGACATAATACATTTTCGGCGGGGGCAATGCCTTCTTTCTGCGCTCAAGCACCGTAAGTCGTGGGGGAATATCGGAGCCACCAGTTTGTATCGCTGTTATTCGAGTAATATCTGAGCATAGAAAAATGCCTTATTCAAGCTTGAACATTCAAACAAGTGGTTTATCTTGTCTGTTAAGTAATGTCTCGTCATAGACTTGCGCGGGGCCAAGGATGATCACGTGAAGAGATCGCATCTCCACTTCTTCCCTGCTCTCGAGTTAGACGCTCCTGAGGACTGCCTTCCTTTTCCCCCATCCACGGCGCGCCTCCTCCTCCCTCTCTGCGCGATTCATCGCGTCCCTCCGGCCCTGCCCCCTTCTCCAATACGCAGAGCTTACAAAATGCTCGCGTCGCCGCTCATGCCGACGTCTGGGTTCTCATCCGAAGATACCATGCAGCAGTATCGTCCTGCGAAGGACATGGAGTCTTTCAAGAGTCTCTTGCCACCCCCGATCGAATTCGTTGAGGGATCTTCCTCAGGCGCTCTGGCAACTGACGAAAACAAGTACCAACCGATCAACACCACCCCGCGACCCACGAGAGTTGAGGTTAGTCCCTTTTCGATCACACAAGGTGATTTGATACAAACGATGCGGTGTCTTCTTGTCTAGGCACAAGAAACCAAGAAATCTGCATCCAATGCCACGATCCCTCAGTCCCCAAATCCTCAGCGCGCTGCATCAATCCCAGGGAAGCAACTTTTCACTAGCCAGCTATCGACGGCATGGCCTACCGGCGCCACAGTTGGCTCAGGCTTCCACAATTCGGGCAATACGTGCTTCCTCAATAGTGCGCTCCAATGCCTGCTTCACACACCCCCACTACTTCATGTTTTGATCGCACATTCAAAGTCCGATCCATGTGCGTTCTGTCACTTCATTGAATGCCGTGACAAATCATAATGACGCTCTCTCACTAGGCCGCTCGGCGAAGAATGCATTCTGCATGGCTTGCTCTCTGCGGCAAGTTATGCACGAGTCGCATACCAAGCGACGAGCATTTGCGCCATACCCCATTACGACTAAGCTGCAAGGTCTGTTGGCGTCTTTCAATACCGACTTTGTGGCTCAACGACCCGGCAGTTATTGCAAAACATATGCGTAGGGGGAGACAGGAGGACTCACACGAGTTCCTTCGGTATGCTATTGATGCTCTTCAGAAATCATGCCTAGCGGGGTATCCTCAGTGAGTATATCATCCAGCGTCTTAGTGCACGTGTTGATCGGCCTGTATACAGGAAAGTGGACCCGAAGTTGGCAGAAACAACTTGGGTACACAAAATTTTTGGCGGCCGCCTACGCTCAAGAGTGACTTGTTTGGAATGCGATTACAACAGCGACACGTTCGACAATGTCCTGGACCTTAGTGTCGATATCTATGGTGCACAGAGCCTCAAGGAAGCTCTCCGGAAGTTTGTCGCCGTCGATCACTTGAAGGGCGCTGATAAATACAAATGCGAGAAGTGAGTGGCGGAGCTCTCAAGGAGAGTACTTGTCTCTAACCACGAGTGACGATAGGTGCAAAAAGCCGGTGACAGCCGACAAGCAATTTACAGTTCATGACGCGCCATTGGTTTTGACACTTCATCTGAAGAGATTCTCGCCGATGGGGCGGAAGATTAGCCACCCTGTCAAGTACGAAGAACACCTTTCGTTGCAGCCTTACATGAGCCAAGGCCAGCATGGGCCGACATATTCGCTCTACGGGGTGATATCTCATGCCGGCGGTGGTCCCAACTCTGGCCACTACTATGCGCACGTCAAGGGTTGCGACAATCAATGGTACGAAATGAACGACGATTCCGTCACCAGGCACCCGGGCACCCCGACAAGCATGCGCAGCGCCTATATTCTGTTTTACATGCGGGATAAGGGTCATGCCCTGGAGGCGGCTGTCAAAGCTCCCGTTAGTCCTGCCTTGCCAACGAAGACGGGACTTGTCGCCGGTATGAAGAAGCGGAAGGTCTCTGGGAGCGATGAGGAGGTCTCGTCCAAGCGTGCCAAGTCGGCCACCGATGCCCCGTTCATTGGACCACTTCTTCCCTCGCCGATGCCGGCTACCGACGCTCCTAAGGACGCCTCCACGAGCCATAAAGCGTCTGCTGATCCACAGGCAAAAACACTTGCAAAAAAGATAGCTGCAGTATCAAAGAGCCCTACCAGCGCTCTCGCGAGCCTCTCGCAATATCATGACGATAGCGATGATGACATTGGAGAGAAGATCGAGGTGCCGAAGACAAAGGTCGAGTCGGGCGATGATTTTGATTCTGATGACAAACCTCCTGCCCCGTCGTTAACCCTTACGTCGGCGACTCCGAAGCCGGCGCCACCCGGGGAATCCTTGTCGTCGAAAGGCCCGCTCTACTCGTCAGTTCCCACGACTAGCTTCTATGGGTCAAAATCAAACGCGAGGGACGACGCCAAGTCGAAAAAGCGAAAGTCTCCTGAGCCAGGCGAGGATGACGAGGAGTCGCTGAGGAAATGGGCACGGACCCCACTTTCACCGAGTGCGACGTCAACTCCTGCGAAGGGACGGAAAAGCTCCGGGTCCAAGTTCGCAGGCGGAAGCAATCCCATTAGCAGCCGTCTAACAGGCAGTAACAATCTGCGACGGGACCCTGGACAGCCAGTGAACCTTTACGGCAAGAAGAAAAGGCACTTTTTGATGTAGAGTATGGCGGCATATCTTTTACTTGTACTCCGGTTCTCAGTCGCAGTAGACCTCCGACTTATTCTCTTCACTGCGACTGCGTTATATCCAAGATGCGAATGCATTCACAATGTACATAGCGCACGTAGTTACAACTTGGACTTGACTGCTTGCTCAGAGCGCGATAAGTCCGCCTGCGCGTCAAGCCCACGACCCTCCTCCCACCACACAACCGTGACCGTGACGTCGTCCCGGTAGTTCCTGGATAACGGAGCGGGGATGCTGAGGACTTTTCGCAGCTGGTTATCGTTCGCACCGCCGAACGCGTTCCGGATCAGGTGCGTGCTGACGTTGTCGTCGACGAAGGCCCACGCGCCCTGCTTGTCCTGCTGATGGCGCTTATCCTTGCCTTCCACCGTCCGCGAGCCGGACGACGTCGGCACAAGGTCTGGCAGGTCGGCCTTGGCGACGGTGCCCTTGAGCCCCGACAGGTACCCGCCGACGAGAGCGACGACCTCCTCGGAGGAGATCTCGTCCCAGAGGCCGTCCGTGGCGAGGACGACGAACCGTAGCTTCTGCCTGGAGGGGTCGCCGAGGAAGGGGAGTTTGCGATGCGTCACTTCGGGGCGGGACGTCACGTATGGAGGAGTCTTGAGCAGGGTGGGGGCCGAGCGCGTCGCGACGTTGGTGCCCTCGAGGAAGGCCTTGTTCAGACTGGGTACGGTCAGTGTATCGTCTAGGAGGCACGAGAGGCTGCGTACATTGACTGCATCTCGCGAGGCCACTTATATCGTGCGTCTCCGAATGCTCTGCTGGGCTCTAGCCCGCCGAGGACACGTCCACGCATGATGACGGTATCTGTTTCGTCAGCAGGATGTTCTGATTGTATCCTATCCAATACGGTGAGTCAATACCACTCATAACAGAATGTGTTTAAGGAAGGCAACCTCTTGAGTTCGTTGGGATTTCTGCCCGTTTGGTCTTCGCTTAGTACTTCGACACGCCATGAGCCTCGCCCGTCTTCAGTCTCTTCGTACACTCCAGCAACCGCACGGCTGTCGCCTGTGCAGGCCACGTACAGATTTTCATGTGCGGTGTCAAAGAGCGCCATAAGCGCACAGCTCCCTACACAACTGTCAAAATGGAACGCTCGCTGATTGTACCAGATTGAGCGACGAACCAGACATCGCAGGCTTCATACTCGCCAGCGCCATCGGGTGCTGGCTGAGGTCGGGTACATTCCCTTTCTTGAGTGCGTCAGCATGCTCCGCTAGAATACGCATCGGGGCATTAATCAACTCCCAATCCAGGTTCAAGAAAGCAGTCTGAATGGCGCGCTTCACGCGCTCTGGGTCCGAGTCAAATGGTAGTGGCGTAACGGCAGTAGGGTATAATAGCGACTGAATATTTTGAAGACTTGGCCATTTTGAGGCGGACGATTCGGGGGTCCGAGAGAGTTGATGCAGCTCAAGGGCGACCGCGGGTAGGAGGACTTGTGACAGCAGTCGTGAGGTATGCGGGCCACCGTGGCCGTCCATGACGGCAAAGAAGAGCAGGTCACCGGGGCCAGCTGGGTCGGTCGCATCGCGTTGCACGAAAGCACTGGCGTATGCGTCCTCGATGGGGTTGTTGGACGCCAAATGCGCAGTTGCTTGCTTCCACACAATGCCGGGTCTTGGGGTAGTCTTTGAGGTCGCGTGCTCAGTGAGGCGGGCATTAATTTGGTCCTTGGACAAGAGTGACATGGCGCGTGTAGTCACGACGGGTTTTCCGTCGGGGCCGCGCGTTCTGACGCGGAGGTCGAACGTCTCGCTCGCGGGCTTGAGATAATACCTGTAATAGATATAGCTTGGGGCGCCAACTAGGACAGCTGTGCCGACGACGGGTTTCCAGGCCTGCCGAAGCATGCCGCCTTGGGTATGAAAGTTCAGCGAACACAGAGACAGGCTTCTCCACTTCACTAAAGAGAGGGGCGGTTAGCGCATCCATAGTAAGGCAAACGGAACGAAATTGGGCGAATCCCTAATGGAGCAACTTTGCCAGCAGAAGGTAGACGTACATAAGTCTCTTCACGCTTGGCTTATGCCCTTGGGAGACCCTAGAATCGTCAATTACTACCGAACACACACATGAAGATGTGGCTGAACTCACGCCTTAAAGTTATAGGTACCAAACACGGGGTAAGTAAACCTCAGATCTCGATCAGGTGGACTTCCGCGGAAGTAGAGGTGAACTGAGCATCTCGGACGTTGCCGGACCGTTTCTGATCTCTCCTTTCACTGCCACGGGCCGCTTCTGCGTTCTGCAAATCATTTCTTCTCAACCTAGACAAACTATACCCCGAAATATAATTCGGGTCATACATCAAAGCAACTCTGTGCCATCATCTGCTTCAGATCGACCAATGCACCGAATAGGGACTTCAGACCCTAATTAATTACGGAAGCAACTTGACGAATGCCGCTGCACTCTTCATCCAGAACGGCAATTCTGTGCTCTGATCGTCACTCCCCTCGTCTTCTCGAGCAAAGCAAGTAGAGCGTTCATGTTCCCAAACTGACTCGGATCCATCAAATTACACCACGTGTATTATAGGTGCGCCGGGAACGACGAGCGCCATCAACGCGAGTATGCTCTCTGAGATCCCAAGGCCCGGTCAATTTTCCTTGGGTGTGATATATCGCTTGTGCACTGGTAGTCGGCCTAGAGCACTGGTTCAAATGCTCTGGAGTCCTCGTCTTACTCCAGAGACCACTGGGGTTTGGACCGTGTGGCAACACGTCTGTCCCCCTTTTCCAAGTCGCAATCACCGGCGGGATCGCTATCGCTAACGTAACCCCGACGCATGGGTTTTTAAGATCACCGCCCGTTTCCGCTGGCGTAGCCAAGCACTGTACAGCCATCAGGGCACGAAACGTCCCCTGATGCAACTGGTATATTAACATCGCCACCTCTCACGCACACCCCGTCCGCTCTCTTTTTTCCTCCATTATGCCGCAGACCGCTGATAATGACGTTGTGGTTGTCTATGTTACGAGTTCTCAACTAAATTTATATGGCAACTGGACGAAAATAACGTCCGAGAACGCTACCATCGCTATCGCACAGGGCACAGCTTCCGGTGTCCTCGATTTCAATGGTGAGTACTCCTAACCAAATAGGAGTCACTCGTAGACACGTTCTCCAGGTCTCAAAGTCGGTGTATTCGGGGTTCTCGAACAAGGAGCTCCCATCGAGTCAACATACTCTGTCGACCATTCCACGCCAGTGCCGTATGTTGGACCTTCCAACGTAACCACAGAACAGGACGGTGTCACATTCTACGAGTCACCAAATCTTTCTTCTGGCAACCATCTAGTCGTTTTCAATGTCACGAATGCGACTGCGGACAACCCCTATATTCTCGAATTCATCCTATATATCCCGGAATCAACGACGAGTGTGCCAGGTGCTACCTACACCTCCGCTCCCCTACCCTTAACTACGGGTGCTTCCACGTCCTCGAGCTCGAAAACAGACGTTGGTGCGATTGTCGGAGGCGTCGTGGGAGGCGTCGCCGGTCTGGTGATCATCGGCCTCCTGATCTTCTTCCTACTTCTGAGACGTAGAAGAGGCGGGCGTGCATACTTCTACCATGCCTCGAATGCTGATGACATGCTCCATCACGGTACGCGCAGGCTCTCCTTTATCATGACACCCGCTGATATCTTCGTTACTGCAGAGATCAAAACAGAACCATACCCTAACGCATCCGCGCCTGCACCTCCCCCGGCCCAGGTACCTTTCAATCAGGTTAGTGTTTACTCGCCACCTTCCAGCGAGGTCGGCGGCAGCACGTACAGCGGCGGCCCTTCGCAGCCACCGATGAGCTACTCAGCCTCTGCAGCAGGCTCGAGCTCTGGTGCGCCGGAGATGTCTGTGCGGAATAAATCTTCGCCAAACCAGGCGAACAGCAAGGCGGCGCAAGCTGGACTACTGTCCATCGCGCAGCAACCAGCGACGTACCATGCGGACTCGGGCATACGTTTCGGAGCTGTGGACGCATCCTCTTCGTCGGCAGGGGCCGCCCCACCCGAACACGATATTCCCGTGGATGTCCCTCCTTCATATAGCGAGACATGATAAAGGGTCGGCGCCTTAGATGGGCAGCGGAGTTGCGGACTGCGCGTCGTGAGCATACTCTATAACGGTGATCTGGTTAGTTTATATTCTTTTGTCTACGCAAACCTAGCTTTCGTTTACTTGTTTGTAGCATATATCTTTCACAGGTCAACTCACGTTCGTTGGCTCGTGCTTCCCATGTTTCCTGCGGGCTTGCCGGGATGACCGTTTGTAATGTTGTTAACTTATACTTACCACCTATACTATGGAAATAGCGGGCCATATCACTGTACAATCTCTGAAAGCCCTCGTGAGTCGAGTAGCAGTCTATTGTATCAGAGATGGTTGCGTCGGAGAGGCTATCGTATTGCAGACCGTGCAGGTGAGCGCTGTGGCTTCGTCACTGTGGGGCCATCTTCGCACACCGGAAATGTGGATCCGCGCAGACCGAAATTGACAACGACATGCCTCAACGCACAAGTGTCATCTCAGACCTGTTGCCCTGCTACACAGTTTGACAATCGAATACGCCGTCTGACAGCATCCATAGTTTCCCGCGTGCATGTGGACGCTGGCTGTAGCCTCGTCAGTACGGCGAAACATTTCATCGCTAAGATCCCTTGTCGATCATGTTCTTAAAAGAGGGTTCCCATTCATTGTCAACCAGTCAAAATCCCGTATCTCTTAGTTTTGCAGTCGAATTACTAGGAGACACGGCGTGCATCGAAGTGAATTATAGGATTCACTAGGCTGTTTATCGACAATCTACGGATCATCTACTAACCACGCCTGCTATATCCCTGAACACTGCATCTTTCTCACACCTCACACGACTGACGCTGCCAACCTTTTCAATTTCCATTCTTCAAGCACGGGAGCCATTACTCGCATGAAAAACATCTTGTCTCCACCAACCCAGGTTGCAACGACTGCAAGCAATCAGTCTTTGCTTGTAGGCGCAGCATGATGGGAATACTTACGCCACTGTGCGGTCTTTAACCATCCGATGGCACCTGACGTGTCGGAAAGTCGCAGATAGTCGTGTGCAAGCCTCAGCATGCAGAGAGCTGGGATGTCGAAAACAGACGCCGTTGATATTTGTGCTGTATCGATTGGCAATTTGGTGCCGTCCCATGACTCGGACTGCTGCATGGCGTCCTTGCCCAAGACAATGAACCCTAGACTTTCTAGTGCCTTCTTCTCGTATTCAATCGCGTTTGGAATCGACGCTGTGCTGCCCGGCTTGCGCAGCGTCTCCGCTATAGCATGCTGTATATCGGCCAGTCTAGGTTTGCAAGGACCCCGTGATGGCGAATAGGTCGCCGCAAACTGCTGTTCCAGCGATAAGAGTTGGGCGGTCGAGGCGTCGGTCAGTCGACTCGACTTCCTCTTGGCGAGAAGTTCGTCTCTCATCTTGTGCGCCGATTCGTCGTCCTTGCGATCGTCTTGGCACAGAGAACAGCCACATTCGTCGATGGAAAACCGTCGGAGTATAGCTCGACGCTCCTCGTATGGATTGCCATGGGCAGAGGTGTAGGGTATTGTAATCTCCTCCCCAAGTATGATGCGCTTCGTCGCCCTAATGACCATCACATCGCCCACGCAAGTCCAGACGGCATTGCTCTGGCAGGCGTGATTGAAGAGCGAGGGCAGTAAATACAACCCGCTTGGCTTCCCTTCTTCAGGCCTAGACTTGGACCTACAAGAAATGGGTTCAAGTACCGAGGGTGAAAAGCCGTTGAACGAGATGATAGCATCCAAACGAGCCACATCGATGTCGATGGATGCCTGGGAGGGATCTACGGGCGTGACGTCGGGGGATATCACAGGAGGATATGACGATGGGGGAGAGGAGTCGGGTCCAGCGTAGAGGTCAAAGACCAACCCATGCAATTCAGGATTGCCAAGGAGCTTCTGCATGACGCCCGCCAAAAGAGCGCTCTGTGTACGTGTATTCATCTTGGAAGTGATCAGGTCAACGCTCAACATGATCTCGTTCGGATGAAGGTCACGCTCGTAGACGCTGTGGAATGGCTTCGCTACGAGCTGTGCCACATAGTCAGAACATATATGGGAAAACCCGTATCTCATATACTCACAACGAGTTGGCCTATCTCAATATCTTGAACTGCCACTATGCCACGGCCACCACCGCGTCGGGACACTTGTTGTACCTCGATGGGGCCACGGAATTCGGCAACATCAAGATGATGATCTGACTGCGACTGGTTGAACAACGTCTCCCAGTCGTATTGACCAGTCTCTTGTTCCGCCTGTCGCTTACGCGCTCGAGATATCCAGCCTTTCACCTCCTCGTCATCGGGACGAACACTTTGCCATTGAAGGAATAGGTCTTCGGCTGTCTTGTAATTCCCTCTCGCATATTCTGCCTTCGCTTCACGGAAAACCGCTTTGTTACGAAGAGCTTCAGGCGCATCGGAATTTGTTCGAACGCGTCTGGCATCGGCGATAGCACCGGACCAGAACCCAAGACGCAGGTAAACCTCCGCACGGTTTGATAGCAGGACGGTGGCCTCAGGATCTGCTGCGAGCCCGCGAGAGTACATGAGAGCCGCAGGAAGCCAGTGCGACGCTTTAAAAAAGGCGTTCCCTCGATCTCTGCATGAGTCTACCGTGGACATCGCTAATATCTTCGAGGAGGGGTCGTGTGTTCGCCAGGCAACGCCCTTAAGGACACTATGTCCCGGGCTCACCAGGATGATATCACTGGGTGAATCGACGCGGACAATTGGATAATCTCCCGTTGTCGGAGCCTTGAAGGTTGGCTCACGGATTGCGAAGATTGTTCCGACCGGAAGCAAGTCATCGAGATATTTGAGGGAGCATTGAAAGGTAGTGGGGAAATTGTAGATGGTGAGGTAATGCGTGGTCCCCTCTGGGTCTTCGACGAGGAGTTGTACTGATGCTAAGCGACCTGTTATAGACGTTGCGTGAAGACCTGACAATTATGGAATGTGCAGTCACTGACAGGAAGGTGCGATCGAACGACAGAGAAGATATGATCCCTATAGCAGTACCTATCGCTTGAGCAATGTATCAGAAAATATAGGTTCCCTTCTACTCACTAGGTGTACTTTGCGAACAAGCATTTGAGAGAAGCAGACTACACATCAACACATCAGCTATTGTATGTGAGATCAAACTTGTATTCCACGTACTGCGCTCCAGTCGTTCTAGGGGAACTATACTGGAATGTTTTGGGAATCCCGATATTGTCATCCTGGTGCTCACTTCACCCTGTGGGAGTCCGTCTGACCATCGAGCCTGACGAACTCGATTGTGAAATGAGAGCAATGTCTGGCGCGACACATATCGTGCACGCTGGGGTAGAATCTTGCGGTCCTCCTCGAGCCACGCCTTGTACCTAGGGATGGCTACGCGCAATTCGGCTTCAGACATTCCGGGATGGAACTGAGGAGGGCTGGTGCTCGTCTCAGGTATTCCGACGGCTCCCATCGTATCTTGATATGCTTGTAGATCCTCCGGAGAGATACCCAGCTGCGCCATCATCGTATTTAGCATTTGCGGGTCCATTGGTTCCAGCAGTCAGCTCGACGACAGACACGCTGGAGAGTCTGTGTGAGAGAGCCGACAGAGAGAGCGCTTCGCTAGGCTTCGCTGGAACGTGCAAAACGTTGGCACGGGGTCGGTAGTTGTCCCAACATAGCAAGCCTTTCGAGCCCCAATGGTTGGTTACTAACACCCTATGCAGTCTACACTCACGGCGTTCAAGGTGCAGATAGTGGCCGTACGATCTTTGTGTGTTGGATGTAATGGGGCCAACGAGAGCTTCGCAGACAGTCGTGCGTGTACTTCACATGTTGGTTCGGTGCCGTTTTTGACAGTCATGAGAGCAAATTTATCTACTAACTTATGTACTAGAGCGTATCTCATAACTCCGGTCAAGATGAAGTTCTCAGTCACAAATCTGCGTCCGCCGAGGGCTATGACACAGGATTTGGGCCTGGAACGTCATCAAGTCCTCAACTAGGATGCGCTCTACCATACAAGCATACTCCGAGTCAGTTGTATGTACTGCGGGATTCGGACGGTTTCGTTAGGAAACTGAACACGAACGCACCATGAGTCCACAGTACGCCTCTCTGTTCTCTGTTCTCTCGCCTTTGGGTCCCGCACGCGGCACGCCGTCTGCGAGAATGGCTCGCGCCCCACGCTGATAGTGGTGCGCACCTTGTCCGCTTAAAAAGCGTAGGGCAACGACGTATTGCGCTGCGCTCACGTTTGAGTGTTTCCGTCCGAGGGCGCGGAGCTGGAGGCTCGATTACACTCTACATGTACCTACGCTGTATGGAGTATCAACCCGACAATGCAATATTTGAGACATATGGAACATCCAGGCATAATCAGCAACATAAAGCTGAAAGACAATATGGATTCACTTGGGTATGCATCCTCGAGGACATAATGGTAATTGACATGCTTGACCTGGGTGGATCAAGCCGATCTGGCTCGGTTCATCTGAGAAGGAATCGGGCCTTCCATATTTGGTATGCTTTATGAACACGCTGGCCGGCCACAAGGCGGGCGCCCGTGGCGGGCAAAGCGCGGCGTCTTTAAAGCGCACTCACGAATGTCTGTCTTTAACCACGATCTAGAGCTACTCGGACAACAACGCCAGTGTGAACACAACATCTAGCATCCCCAGAACACATTATTTACGGGATCAAGTTGAACAAAGATCTTCACGCGTCATGAATGCCCGTAAATGCAGCGACGAAAAGCGTGCTTCGACTTCGACATCAGCTATCAGGGCATTGAGCAAGAAGTCGGAAAGTCCAGATTCTCCCTACATCGCTATGAACGTGAGTGAAGAGCCCTGCTCGATGTCGAATGTACAATGTCCTCAAGGCCACGTTTTCAATGACCACAAGTCTCCAATGCCGCTGGAAGAAGCGCTTGCGCCGTATACACAGCATGGACCTCCAGTCGGAGAGAAACAAGAACGCATCGCCAGGTTGCTCGTTGAAAGTGGTATACATGCGCGCGACTTCGCATACGAGAGTACGCTACCGCCAATTGCGCCTGTTCGCCACGTTCGGCAGCAGATACAGCCAGGCGCGCTGAGGCGCGGAGGGGAGTTCGCAGGCGAAGAGGATGATCACGAACCACAGACATTCTACTGTGATGCGGAGACAGGAGGGACTACGGTCGGTTTACGGCCACGCAAGAGGAAGAGGCCTATTGAACGAACGCCTACGGAACCGGTCGACGAGGAACCCAGCCAGGGTCCATGTCCTTTGTCTGGTGGCCCCTTGAGACTGTCGCAGCGGCGACACTGGGGAGCGGACCTCGCACCGCGATTATTGGCAACGCCACGCAAACCCTTTCATCCTGTGGCGAGTACTCCGATCAGCTCTCCAGGCAATCGTAACACCCATTCACCCTCACAGCCTGGCGTACAAGGGACATCACAAGAGTCTGAATGGATAGATACTCCTCTGGTGACGCCAAACGGCTCGTTCCAGTGGCCTGTCGCCGATAGTAGTGACGTTCCGGCGTCGCAACTGGATTCGGCGTCTCAATTGCCGGTCCCAGAGGACGTCACCTTCTCGCAGCTGGGATTTTCTTCCCAGCGCACCCCACAGCGCACACCCAACCGAGGGCGCGTGCACGACCGTGCGGTGCTCTGCTCCCCAATCCGCGCACCAGTCTTCGCGGCGGCTGACGCGTCGACGACCAGCGCTTCTCCTGAGGCCCTACCGCCACCGCCACAACCCTTACCTCCCCGCGAACAGTCTCCAGCCGGCTCGCCGCGCAAGCGGCGCCGCAAAGACAACACCGAAGCGGCGCGCGACACCCCTCCATCGCGATACTTCCTGCGCGAGAGGGCTGTGGCTCCTACACGCCTCCCCCCTCCGCCTCGCTCGTCCTCTCGCACAG
Organism: Postia placenta MAD-698-R-SB12; assembly: GCF_002117355.1. Classification (NCBI taxonomy): domain Eukaryota; kingdom Fungi; phylum Basidiomycota; class Agaricomycetes; order Polyporales; family Adustoporiaceae; genus Rhodonia; species Rhodonia placenta. Next base: position 784,757 of record NW_020169843.1, on the reverse strand, counting down.
CTTCGTCCCGCCACGCGGCGAGTTCCGGACGCGTGTCCCCAGCGAAGAACGCTGGTGGCACAAGGACGTCGCCGAGCAGACGACAGCCGAAGAGGAATACACGGTCGAGTCGCCGCGGAGAGCAGCAGGGATCGAGTTGATGAAGTCTGCCCTCCGTCCATCTGTTTTTGGGCAAATCACGGTGTGATATATCGGCGACGCATGCTGTGGTTCCGGCGACAGCCTAGCAGCCATCTGTTTTTTTCCCTTCTCCCATTCTAACAAATGTATTTAATCCCGCAGCGCCTGGACCTCCTCACACATGTCTTGTTCCATCGCATCCATACTACTTATTCACACACCAAGTCCATTTGTTGTATTGGTACGCGCGGTCCGGACGTGTCGAGATGATGTAGTCGGTAGAAGTAATTTGTGGATGTAGCTCTATCAGATACAAGTAGCTATCCAACGTTGACCCAACGAGGTTATGTGTTGCTCAAGAAGAATGCTCTTCAGACGGCAACTTGAGATGTTCAAACGTGAGGGGAATTTTGGCATCCAAAATATCGCTAGCACAGAAGTCTGTAACGCATGGTCAAACTTTTAGTCATCTTCGTCTATTGAGTTATTGTTCGTTATACAGCGGGTTAGACAACTCAGGATACCAGGCGGGACGCTTTGTATAGAATTGATTCACAGGGGGTATAGGGACCAAGGGCTGGTAAATATGAGGAACACACGGTCATTGTAAACATACAATATGTAAAGGGTATCATGAGATTCGATGGACAGAACAAAGTCATCAACATGAGTGCGCGCAGCATCACTGAACCCAGCCTCTGCGGATTGCGATACGCAGGACATCCGCAGCGCTCTTGGGACCTGTAATGACTGACGTTTTCGTAGGTGCCTGGGTCTTCCTCCTGCCGTTGCGGGAGACCTGGGGAGCTCTGCATACAGCCACACATTGGCCGAGAACCGCCTCCATCTCTACGAGACAGTCATAGCACTCCTTCTGGCTGAACGACGAGGTGGTCGTGGTTGCAGTCTTGCGTGCAGCTGGAGGCTTCAGCTTCTTGGCCTGGAGCAGCTTCAATGTCAAGTAGTGCAGCCACTGTGGTGTATCAGGGTCAGCCTTGCGGGAGCAGGCAGGCATGGCCGTATCGCGTACCATGACATTGCTGAGTGGACGATACTCTTCCCAAGAGTCTCTGTTATGCGTCCGCATCATCCTGTACACATCAAACTGGTAGTCCCCTGTATTCTGGTCGGACAACTGTTATAATATAAGCGCACAAAAACTCTTACCTTCACCCTCGAAGACTTCTTCGTCAAACTGTGTCCAATATGTCTCGATCTGGTCTGTATCGGTAGTGTCCATGCGGGCAAGGCCCAGATCGATGATGGTCGCTTCCACGCCGTGCACAACGTCGTCCATGGACGTCTTCATCGTCGCCTTGAGGGACGGCTTAGGTGGAGGTGCCAGGTTTTTCACCAGAATCTGGCCCCAGTGGAGGTCGCGGTGCTGCTCAATCAACAGTTACGATCGGCAACATACCGCAGACGGAAAGGCCTTACCTCAAACGAGACGATATCCTCGGCCTCAGCCAGCGCACGAGTGACCTGCCAGAATAAGCTGCAAGCTTGTCTCCAGCCTGTCTTTGTCGCGCTTTCGAATGCATACGCTTCCAGATCGGGGCCACCGTTTGGCAGCACGATGATAGCATAGACCTGCGAAACGGTGAACGAGTCTGGCACGAAAAGTGATCGAGATCAGGAGTAACCAACGCATATAAGTGGCAAGGACATACCTGGTCTGGCACTTTCACTACCCTTCTTCTCGTTATACTCGTCCCATAGATCGAGTAGCAAGGAGGGATATTTGCCGCGGACAATGTACGTTCGGAGGAGCTGTACAAAGCCTGAGCACATCTCGCCCATTGCGTGCGTCACAATGATCTCCCTCAAGACATCCCTTGCGTCGCTCGGAGCAGGCATGTCCAATCCTTCCTCTCCGTTAATCGCTGTGCGTGGCTTCTCCTCATCACGTAGAGGTATCACTTTTAGGACCACGTCTCCGATGCCGAATACCTCTGAATATGATGCCTCGCCGATCTTCTGGAACTGCGCCGGGCCTTTTATCCATGCGCCTTCGCGCACGATAGGATCGTACGGGAACATCTCGATGAAGGCAGAAAACTCGTGCGGCGTGGTTTGTGAACATTCCTCGAGAAGGGGCTGGAGGTATGCTGGAGGTACTGGAGCAAGTGACCCGAAAGCCCCCGGAGAAATTGTGAGATTGGAGAAATCGAAGGAAAAATCGATGTCGATATCTGTGGGTGTTGTAGGCGAAGGAGGCGACGGTGGCCGCGGGAACATGGCAGTGCGGCCGATGCGCATACGCATTGGTGTGAGCTGCCGCGCTTTGCCGCGCTGAACGACGGGCGAGGAAAACGTGGCTGCTAGGTCCTTCGCGGGAATCGCATGTGGCGTCCATTGCATAAATGCAGGCGCAGCTGGTGGCAGAGGGGAGAGCGCGACTGCTTTGGATCCCGAATGGGCGGGATGGGGAGGCGTGGATTGAGTAGTCGATGGCGAAGTCTCGGGAGAAATAATCACATTTGTTCGTGGTCGGGAAGTAGCAATGCGGGATCGTGGAGGAGGGATAGGGCGTTCGTCTGCTTCTGGAGATAGGCACAGGTTCAGGCTAGGTAACTTGACGGGGAGGTCTGCAGGTTCGTCCTCGGACTCAGATTCGTCGGACGAGATGACGATAGGTCTTGCTTTCATCTTGCCCCTCGACGAATACTCCTTCCGAGGTTTTAGTCTGGCACCCTGCGACTGCTTCAAGGGTTTCAAACCTGCAAGGGCCTTATGTGGCTTGCCTGGGGACACAACCACCTTATTCATCTGAACACCTGCCTTCGACACTCGTCGCTCCTGGCTCACACGACGTCCCTGGGCGTCCATGATGACAATATCAACATCAACAAGAGGAGATGATGACCTCAACGGGGTCCCCTTGCCTATGGCCGGTTTCCGCTTCTTCTGTGCTGGTGGAGGTGCAGCTGGGGATCCTGGTGTATTGATAGAGACGACGCTTAGAGGGTGGCGCACAGGCATAGAAACATCTACGCGTCCAAGCTTTACGGCTCGGGGAGACTTCTTGGATTTCTTCGTTGCAGCTACTTTCTGCGTCTGCTTCAGAGGAGGTTCTGTGCGTTGTATGCGAGACCGCTCGTCACGAGACGCAAGTCGCTTGGGTACCGACGTCTCAGGTTGTCGGGAGACATTATCGTGTAATTTCTTCGGTTTAGCAGGCCTGACAGGAGAAGGCATAAAGTCTGTGTCGTCGGTGTCTGACCGTATAGAGACATCTGAGGTGTCAGAGTCATGACCTCGAGTACTCGTACTGGCCACCGCGATATCGCCATCTTCACATCCCTGTGCTGATTTTCGGGCCTCTGTCACGTTGACGATACGATGCCCCCGTTTCCCGTACGCGAAAACTTGTTTTGTTCTGGTGCCCAGCATTGTGCAGCTACAATGATGTGAATGGCTTCTGTAGTATGGTGTTCTGCGCACAAGTATGGAGTGTCTTCCCAGGACTGCAAACCATTGACGGAGGGGAGGAGTAATTGAACTTGTCCAAGGTGGCGCGACGCGTCGCATCACGTGACGGAAAAACGCGATCGGTCGATCGCGTCGTACATAGTTTGTGTGGCGGCGCCCACGCGTTCGCATACACCCGACGCGTCTTGGAGATTGATATTGAAAGCTTGGGTAGTGGCTTCGCATTGCCCCGAAGTAATCTCACCGAAACACACTTCATGGCTCTTCCACCATCATTGCGGACATCAGTCACGCCCGCTGAGCTGGAGCTCATCGCGTCCGAGCAGCTCGTCGAGATCGTACCTCTGGTGGCGATGGAAAGGACCGCGTTTATCTCAGTGCTGTATTCGTTATCCTTGCTCCGAAGAATTGTATCTCTGACGTGTCTAAACAGGGTGCGTATGGACCTCTAAGGCCTCCTGCCAAGTGCAAAGTTCCCCTCTGGATGGCCACAAACTTGAAGATGAAGAAAAAGTGTCACATCGTACCTCCTGAATGGCTCAGTATTGGTGGGTCCATCTTTTTGAAAACAATATGTTTTCTCTTACCGACCACGTTTGACCGCAACAGAATTCCTACAGGATCGTCTAACTCAAGAGACCACCGAGCCGGACTTCAGTGAGATGCCCTTTCGCTTCGCTGAGATCGCGAAGACGCTATTGGACGTGTAAGAGTCCCTGCGCTGCTTTGCTTAGATTCGACATTTATTCAACCAATCTCAAGTGCTTCTGATGACATCATAAATCCTGACAAAGTACGCTCGCTACTGCAGGACATACGCGAAGCGCGCCAAGCAAAAAGTCGGGAAGGTCTGTCCAAACTCGATCACAGCGAACTCAGCGTACGTCCTGCGAAACACGCCTCGCTCGTTGACAAAGCATACTCAAATCACTCCCGCAATTATCCAGTTACCCAACCTGTGCTCCATGGAGATCAACGAAATCCGGCCGTTCTTCGTGCGCTCGATGGGCATCCTGGGGCAACTTGTACGGGAGCCAGAGGTGCAGCCAATGGACCAGACATAATGGTTCTCCCGATTTGCTCGCCATCTATATTGTACTCTACTGTACAACAGTACAACATGTCCACTCGTAATACATACCCCATCGTAGCCTGTAATCAAGGACAACGCTGTCATCGCTTAATCAAATTTTCGCGCCGTTGCGGAGCAATTGTTTCAGCTCCTCAATCTGTTCCTTCAATTGTCTGACTTCTCGCAGCACTACAGCCTCGCTTGACTGAAAGGCAATTGTCATCAGCGCCCCAGCCTTTATTAGAACAGACTGTGATCAAGGACCGTGGCCGTGCTCACATGTGTGGTATCCGGGAACGCCTTGACAAGGTCCTCGAACGCGACCTTGCTAATTTTGAGGCCTCGCGCAGCATCGTCTTCATGCACATCCGGGTTCTCGAATTCTGGTGCGTCCTCGCCCCCTTCATCTGGATTACTCAGCCAGTCCTTGATCCACTTGTTCTTGGATGGCTCGAGGTCAGCCTCGTACAATGCAATGATGGAGAGCGGGACAAAGAAGGTCACGAGCATGACGTAGCGGTTGATCTGTGAGTTCTAGAGATGAGTATGTGAAATGCCTGCGATGCCACCGGGTTCACCTTCGCGTACAGCTCGTCGCTCACAAGGAACCTGTTCAACCGTGTCAGTCAAAGTATTCCTTAGAAGCGGAACGGACTCCACACTGACTCGAATGGTGCAACTAGCAGGATCTCCACGATATTGAAGGGCGCCGGGTAGACGTATTCATCGGGCGCCCTGATCATCCCGCCGACTTTTCCGGCGAAGTACGTAAGGTACTCAGCTGCAGCATCTTCTACAACCTGTCGTGTGTACCGTCAACGGGGTATATCAACGCTATTACATTAATTATACTCACGTCGTTATAGGCGGATGAGAAGAGCGAGATGAGCACGTTGAGGAGGATCAAAGCTGTCGCAACGTTCCAGCTAAAATACGGTGAGCACAAGCCTTGAACCTCTTTGCGCAACTCACAGATAGTACAGAGCTTGGCCAGCGGTGCTGGCAGAATATCATACATCAGGGTAGATTGTTGTAGGGTGTGTTCTGTGCATACCTCGCAGCGAACATGTTGTAATCTGGAGATCTTGTTTCATTAGTGGTGAGCGGCAGGCTAGTAGTCGTATGTATTATGCGACGTACTGCAGTAGTGCCTGTATGAGCACGTGAACCACCTGAAGCGCATCATGAGTAATGGGACGCTTGAGAGGACATGTGGTGTGATTTACTTCATGAAGGTGCTCAGCCTGTCCGTCCGCCGCATCCAGCGCATATAGGCCTTGCATGAAGCCGATACCAAGCAGGGCAAGTAGCTGCATTGCAAAAGTGAGTATGTTGTGACAATTGTCATCGCATCGTTACCGTACACCGAAGAAAATTCCAGACTCTTTCAGCATACGCGCGACACATATTTGCATTGTGCCGACATATCTGATAAAAGCAATGGCTGAGACAACATCAGTAATACAAACGGTATGACGCACTTGAAGCCGTCGAAAATCGGTATGATCTCTGGTATACGAGTGTTATATTGGGGGCTCCGTAACACTGACAGGCGCGGGCTGCAATAACTCACTCATCCTGAACTCGCGCACAGTGGTTAGCAACGTCGTCCCATATGTCTTAAATAAGCATACTTACCATATCAATGGCGCCACGAAGCTCAGACATTGAAAACTCAGAATTCGTATCGTGACGCTTCTTGGCTCAGGCGAAGACACGCCGACAACGCGAAGCACGAACGCGACAAGGAGCAACGAGTCTGTCAGGAAAGAGATCACATCCCAAAAGCCAAGAGAACGCCAAGAGACGAATAGAAATAGTTTGTAGAGCTAGAAGGGGGAGTCAGTACCAGTTGCCATGGAGAAAAGATGCAGCCCTTACTTTGTGCATGTCTGATGCGACAGTTTATCAGCAAGCGGACTAGCTGCCTACATGACATATTTGCTCACTTTCGAAAGAGAATGCCAGAGCTAGGACGTACATCAAGACTTCCCAACCGTCCAATCCCGCGTGATCCGGGTTCAGCTTGTCAAGCGGCTCTCGTACTGACAATTATGATAAAGTCAAAGGGCGGCATAGACCACGAGTGATTAGGCATGCCTGCTTGTGAGTAAGCGAAAAGGAATAAGAGCCACACGGATATGCGAAAAATGTTCTGATATCTATACGCCACGTTAGCTAGAATTCACCGACGCGATGAGACCGATTCCCACCGAGGAACGGATAGCCGACTTGGGTCAAGATGACCCCAGAAATTACTATGGCCACATTCTTTGAACGGTACGACTGATTGGAGTTAAGCGGCAGAGTGCTGGTGGGTGACTCAGAAACTCACAGTCGATCTCATGGTCCGCCTGGTGTCTCTGAATGAGTTGACCACGCCACAGGTAGTTCACCACTTCACAATGTTCATTTAATGTGAACATCACAATCATTCACGGCACTCACCGTCTTGGGCCTCAGTCGACGAGAGAAAGATAGTACTTGGAAGACAGGTCATATAATCATGTTCCGGCCTCAGGAGTGAGAAAACATACCAATGCGAGTCAATAGCCAATTCAAGAGCGCTAGCCTTGTCGCTCATTCCGCCATCAACCTCTGTGTACCGGAACCGCCGTGCCATCATAGGCACTACTTTCTCTGACGGAGCTTGGTGTATCACACGACGCGCGAGTACTTCACATGCAACAGCTGTACGGACAAGGTGTAAACGCGCGACATGGTATCATCATGGAACTTATACCTCTTCCCGAGTTCTCGCCAAAGTCTGCGGGGTTATTGTTGGCATCCCACATGAACTCTTTCCGCGCCCGCAATAAGGCATACGGTAACTGCGAGTATGACACATAAGTGTACCGGTTCGGAATGCAATCAGTTTAAGCTACTCACCACTTCAAGGAAGTCGCCTGCGGCAGCAATGTAGGCATCTATTACTTGAGGAGTGATCACCCTGCTAGTGGGATCCGCGATAGTGTCCAATGGAACTTCCACTGGCAGTAATCTCAGCGTTAGGGAGCGAATACGTTTGATCAGGTCTGCGAAGCAGGGTGAGTCTACCTGACCCTCATGAACCATTGGTCGCGTACTCGTGACTGTGTCTGGGGATGCGCGAAAGCTGAGCAGGCTAGCCTGCTCCTCTCCGTTACGTCCAGCTTCCTGTGCAGACATTGAGTGTTTCGGCCACCGTCGGAAATGCAAAGCACCAGCGTCGAGTTGACCGCAACTGCACGCAGTAACAATCCATCGCTATTCCCCCCACCTTGTGCCTAGGATGACGTTCGCGCCTCATGCACCGCGTATCGGTCACATGGTCGTATCGTCCACTTGGCGCCGCAATCCAGCGAGCGCTTCGCGACTAGCATCCAGCAACTGCGCTGCTGGACATACAGCCACAACCATGCCCGTGAGCAATGCGTCGTTTATCAACTATTCGTGTGTTTATTGAGACAGGCATGACTGACAGGCATATCATTCAACTTTCAACGAGGACCCTGATGCCCGCCAGGTCGGGAATATGGCGGTCCTCTCAATCAAGTCCAAGTTTCGCGGCCCTGCGCCATCAGGTATGTACTGCATATATTTATGTGCATTCTCTCTAATTGTCACTTAATTGGACCCCCAAAGCGGACCCCTCACAGGCCGATATCATCGATGAGACCCTTGACCTCTTCCGTGCCAACTCGCTCTTCCGCAACTTCGAGATCAAAGGCCCTGCGGACCGTCTACTCATCGTCTTGATTCTCTTCGTATCTGACTGTCTGGCAAAGATCGGCTCAGCACGTACTGTGCCCAGCCAGATCGAGGCAACCAAGTTGCTCAACACGTTGGCTGTGGACAATTTCCCCGTTCCCGGCGACGCCAACTTCTCGCTGAATGCGCACTATGCATCTCCAGCAAGCCGAGCAGATGCAGGTATGTAGTGGTTTGACTATACGTAGCCCGAAGTTGACGCCTTAGCCGTAGATTACCTACGGCAATACTTGACGCAAGTGCGGCAGGAACTTGCAGCACGCCTCATCGAGCGACTGTACGCAGATGGCACGGGCAAACCGAGCAAATGGTGGATGTCGTTCCAGAAAAGGCGCTTCATGAGCAGGAGCTTGGGCGCATAGACGCATCGGACGTGATTTATACTTCTCCCACATGAAAGTGTATTTTGTATCCCGCCTCCCTCACATTTGCACAGAAATAATAACCGTGGACGGACGTACCGCGCGGCCTTGCGCTCTCATTTTCTCCGCTTCCTCTCGTTTGGATTCTTCTTGCCGTATCCGACGATGGGCATATCGCCATCCATGCCTCTGCTCCTCACACTTCGTCCTTTGCCCCCAGCGCCCGCACTGATGATCTCCGGTACCCAATCAGGATCCATCCAGCTTCCCAAGATAGCCCCGCCGTCACCCATCTCCGCGCCCCTGCTCGCAGCATTGAGCAAGCGGCGCTCCTCGCGCTCTCGTTTTCCGTCGGCATGCTTCTTGGCACGCATCCAGCTCAGCTGGTCTTCTCGAAGTATGAGACCGTCACCGGGTCCGGTCTTCGCAGATCCCGCCTTCGGGGCAGGAATTGAGTAGATCGTGCCTCGCGTCTTGTACTGGAAGTTTTTCTTGAGATGCACTTGCATCGCGGGTGTATTAGGGCCTGCATTTGGCGACGAGATCGTCACGGATGCGCGGAGGAGGGATGGGTTCCCGCACGACGGGCAGAACTTTCGTGATGAGTCCTTGCAGACTCTGCAGGATAAAGCAGTATCGTTAGTAGCGTCGCTAGCACAGTGGCATGTATAAGATCGCAACGTACTTGAAACAGGCGTGGCATCTGAGCACCCAGCTCTTCACCCGCTCAATCCGTTTTCCCTCGACCCCCACGAGTCCCAGCCCCATCTGCAACAGCACATTTTGCATGGCAAAGTCTGCTGTCATGCATCCCACAGGGATCACCTCCTGTCTTCCCTTGCCCTTCCCTCGCCCAGGGTCCGCCGCCGAAGGCAGCAGTTCGAGTGCACGCGACTTGTGCAGGGCAACGTTGGATGGGGTAATCCACTCGCCCTCACCGTCATCTGATTCGGAGGGATCGTCGTAGAGGGGTTGTGGTTCCGACTGCTCGGCAGGTGGGGAGATCGCAGACGTTGAGGGCGTCGGATCTGGATGAACTAATGGGCGGTCCTTGTCATTATCTGTGTTTTCAATGGAGTGAAGCTCGACGTCGAGAGGTTCTCCCTGCGGGGCTTCAAGAACTTTCTGGTCTGCCTCAGCACCTTCGTCCTCGGAAGATGAGATCTCGGACTCCGGCGGTTCTGCTAGGTCTTCCTCCGCATGGAGTTCATTTTCTACAATCCCACCTTCGCTCTTCACCTCATCGCACTCGGAGTGTGTAGCTGGAGTGGTGTCGGACGGCACCGTCGCATCCTGGTGCGCGTCCCCTGTTGCGTCCTGCTACCTCTTAGTCTTAGTTCGCTAAGGGTTCAGGGGTCAAGGGGGCGCACCTGCTCAGATCCCTTCTTCGCCTCGTCCGCCTCCCTTTCCCGTACATCCAATGCATATGTCAATGCCAAAATACACAAATCCGCATGCGAGAGCACTGAATAATCGCCAGTCTTCTTCGCAAATCGTATGACTTCATATTCTTAGGATCAACGCACATTAATATTGGATGGCGCACTCACCATGCGCTAGAGAGGCAGAATCAGGCCCCTGAATTTGTATTCTAACACCTGCAGACAGGCCAAGGCGTTCGAAATGCTCCCGCGCGCGTTTGTCTTTTAGCTCATCAAGGACCTGTGGAACGGTGTAGTATGTCTCTGCAAGTCCACGCAGTGGTGATAGAGAGAGGAGGGGGCCTGCATCGAGGACCAAGTGCTTGCAAGCTGGGTTTGCAGAAGAGGACGCCATGAGAGAGGATCGCGAGTGATCAAAATTTCCTCGATGATCGCGCGCGTGAAATTGATTTTCATTACACTTCAGTCAAATTCAACACTTCTCCGGTCCCATGAAGTTTCACCAATGGCAACAACATGGAACTTCACTGAGACTCATCACGCGTATGAATTCACGTATGCCTAGCGATACTGTATAATGCTACATTTCTTACTAGTACACGATGCCAGAAAGCCGACTGGGTGGAGCACATATTCGATTGCAACCCGAAACGCGAAATCACCACCGCTGACCACCTCGCCCGTGCTGTCAACCGCAACCGCTTCCCTGAGGACTTGCAGACCTCTAAAGACTACGGGTTTGTGCGAGAATTCACGGTTGCCAATCGTGCCAACCTCTTAGGCCTGTATATCGGTCTCATCGAGGTCATGCATATACCGGCAAGGAAGATCCATAGATGGCGTGTTTCCGGAACGCTAATTCATGAAATAAAGGCCGCTTTCGGAGGCTTGCCTGAAGGAAGCCGTGGCCAATATTATCCGTGGTTCTTGAAGAACCAATGGGTCCTCGACGCCTCGTTGCCAGGTCCCTCCGAAAATCCTATTCACGACACTATCGCACGTGCGAATCGCTATGCTGGGGTTCTCGCCAGCCCAGATGCAGAAAGCATGCGGCCAATCCTGTCTTCGTGGCCCGAGAGCAAGTCTACCTGTCACCGCTTTTGCGGTACCATTCTATCAGACTGGCACCCTGCACCCATGGAGGAAGGTTGGGTAACATTCGGCTTCTGCGCCTGCCCTGATGAGTTCTCGGAATCAGAACTCGGTGTCATCTATCGCACACTTCTCGAACGATGTACCTTCAACGAATTCTGGCACGCCTACGACGAGTCTTCCCTGATAGCTCTCTTCGACCGACACGGCTTGAAAGAAGATCGTCTCCGCATTCCCAATCTCGAAGTCGTCTTAAATGGCTCTCCACGGGCCTCGGTGTGGTACCTTAAGCAGTTCGTTGTCGATGAGACAGTGTGTGTTGCCCCGCGACTGTCCGTCTGTGCGGATTACGGCTTCGACAAGTGCAATTCCCCATCGCTCGTCGAGGATCTTAAAGGCATATACAAGCAACTACTCCTGGAGGCGCACGTGGATCCGGTAAAGTTGCACGAAGTTTGTATCGCTGGAAACCTCTTCAGGTTCGCGAGTGGGTTCATGAAGTTCAAGAAGAAATCCGCGCGGCTCATGAAGAATCCGTATCCCCTCACAAACTTCGAGCCGGAAGTTATGCGCGGATGGGACGGAAATTTGCGCGTTGTCATCGTAAGTCGCCGGAGTCCAATCAGCTTCTATATACTCATTAATTCCTCGATCGGGGTGTTCAGGCAATAGCGGTCTGTATATTTTTCATTATTATCTATATGTTTCGTTGGCCACCGCCTCCTTGACATCTGAGTGACGAGATGGGGGCGGACGTGTCATATTCGTGTTTAGTTGAACTGTGTTGTCTTCGAAGGGCATTCAAGTCGACTAGTCGACTAGCGTGTTCCGTGCCTTGGTGTGGCTACCTCATTTGACATTCGGCAGCTACATACTAACAATGACGGCGAGAGAACAAGAGGATCACAGCGAGCGTCTACCTCACGATCCTCAGTAGCCCATCGACCGCTCGTCGACGTGTCTGCATCACTGCCAAGTCCTACCGCGAGCTTCTGCCCCACTTTGCCGAAGTGTATACTTTGCGAGGGGAGGTCTATTAAGATTGGTCTTGCTGTAATTTTGCAGTCGAATCACTAGGAGACACGGCGTGCATCGAAGTGAATTACAGGATTCACTTGGCTGTTTATCGACAATCTACGGACCATCTACTAACCGCGCCTGCTATATCCCTGAACACTGCATCTTTCTCACACCTCACACGACTGACGCTGCCAACCTTTTCAATTTCCATTCTTCAAGCACGGGAGCCATTATTCGCATGAAAAACATCTTGTCTCCACCAACCCAGGTTGCAACGACTGCAAGCAATCAGTCTTTGCTTGTAGGCGCAGCATGATGGGAATACTTACGCCACTGTGCGGTCTTTAACCATCCGATGGCACCTGACGTGTCGGAAAGTCGCAGATAGTCGTGTGCAAGCCTCAGCATGTAGAGAGCTGGGGTTTCGAAAGGAGATGCCGTGGGTATTTGTGCTGTATCGATTGGCAATTTGGTGTCTTCCCATGGCTCGGACTGCTGCATAGCGTCCTTGCCCAAGACAATGAACCCTAGGCTTTGCAAAGCCTTCTTCTCATATTCAATCGCGTCTGGTATCGATGCTTTGCTACCTGACTTGCGTAGCGTCTCCGCTATAGCATGTTGTATATCGGCCAGCCTAGGCTTGCAAGGACCCCGTGATGGCGAGTAGGTCGCCGCAAACTGCTGTTCCAGCGATAGGAGCTGCGCAGTTGAGGCGTCGATTAGTTGACTCGACTTCCTCTTGGCGAGAAGTTCGTCTCTCATCTTGTGCGCCGATTCGTCGTCCTTGCGATCGTCTTGGCACAGATGACAGTCACATTCGTCGATGGAAAACTGTCGGAGTATAGCTCGACGCTCCTCGTATGGATTGCTATGGGCAGAGGTGTAGGGTATTGTAATCTCCTCCCCAAGTATGATGCGCTTCGTCGCCCTGATGACCATGACATCGCCCACGCAAGTCCAGACGGCATTGCTCTGGCAGGCGTGATTGAAGAGCGCGGGTAGCAGATACAACCCGCTTGGCTTCCCTTCTTCAGGCCTAGTCTTGGACCTACAAGAAATGGGTTCAAGTACCGAGGGTGAAAAGCCGTTGAACGAGATGATAGCATCCAAACGAGCCACATCGATGTCGATGGATGCCTGGGAGGGATCTACGGGCGTGACGTCGGGGGATATCACAGGAGGATATGACGATGGGGGAGAGGAGTCGGGTCCAGCGTAGAGGTCAAAAACCAACCCATGTAATTCAGGATTGCCAAGGAGCTTCTGCATGACGCCCGCCAAAAGAGCGCTCTGTGTACGTGTATTCATCTTGGAAGTGATCAGGTCAACGCTCAACATGATCTCGTTCGGATGAAGGTCACGCTCGTAGACGCTGTGGAATGGCTTCGCTACGAGCTGTGCCACATAGTCAGAACATATATGGGAAAACCCGTATCTCATATACTCACAACGAGTTGGCCTATCTCAATATCTTGAACTGCCACTATACCACGGCCACCACCGCGTCGAGACACTTGTTGTACCTCGATGGGGCCACGGAATTCGGCAACATCAAGATGATGATCTGACTGCGACTGGTTGAACAACGTCTCCCAGTCGTATTGACCAGTCTCTTGTTCCGCCTGTCGCTTACGCGCTCGAGATATCCAGCCTTTCACCACCTCGTCATCTGGACGAACGCTTTGCTGTTGAAGGAACAGGTCCTCGGCTGTCCCGTAGTTCCCTCTCGCGTATTCTGCCTTCGCTTCACGGAACATCGCTTTGTTACGGAGAGCTTCGGGCGCATCGGGACTTGTTCGAACGCGTTTTGCATCGGCTATGGTACCAGACCAGAACCCAAGACGTAGGTAAGCCTCCGCACGGTTTGATAGCAGGACGGTGGCCTTGGGGTTTGCTACGAGCCCGCGAGAATACACTAGAGCCGCAGGAAGCCAGTGCGACGCTTGAAATAAAGCGTTCCCTCGGTTTCTGCATGAATCTATCGTGGACACCGCTAATATTTTCGAGGAGGGGTTGTCTGTTCGCCAAACAACACCCTTAAGGACGCTGTGTCCCGGGCTCACAAGGATGATATCACTGGGTGAATCGACACGGACAATAGGATAATTTCCCATTGTTGGAGCCTTGAAGGTTGGCTCACGGATTGCGAAGATTGTTCCGACCGGAAATAAGTCATCGAGATATTTGACAGAGCAATGAGAGGTGGTGGGGAAGTTGTAGATGGTAAGGTAATGCGTGTTCCCCTCTGGGTCTTCGATGAGGAGTTGTACTGATGCTACGCGATCTATCATAGTCGTTAGACCTGACAACAATAGAATGGACAGTCACTGACAGGAAGGTGCGATCGAACGACAGAGAAGATATGATCCCTATAGCAGTACCTATCGCTTGAAGGATATATCAGAGAATATAGGTTCCCTTTTACTCACTAGGTGTACTTTGCGAACAAGCATTTGAGAGAAGCAGACTACACATCAACACATCAGCTATTGTATGTGAGATCAACTTGTATTCCACGTACTGCGCTCCAGTCGTTCTAGGGGAACTATACTGGAATGTCTGGGGAATCCCGATATTGTCATTCTGGTGCTCACTTCACCCTGTGGGAGTCCGTCTGACCATCGAGCCTGACGAACTCGATTGTGAAATGAGAGCAATGTCTGGCGCGACACATATCGTGCACGCTGGGGTGGAATCTTGCGGTCCTCCTCGAACCACGCCTTGTACCTAGGGATGGCTACGCGCAATTCGGCTTCAGACATCCCGGGATGGAACTGAGGAGGGCTGGTGCTCGTTTCAGGTATTCCGACGGCTCCTATCGTGTCTTGATACGCTTGTAGATCCTCCGGAGAGATACCCAGCTGCGCCATCATCGTATTTAGCATTTGCGGGTCCATTGGTTCCAGCAGTCAGCTCGACGACAGACACACTGGAAAGTCTGTGTGAGAGAGCCGACAGAGAGAGCGCTTCGCTAGGCTTCGCTGGAACGTGCAAAACGTTGGCACGGGGTCGGTGGTTGTCCCAACATAGCAAGCCATTCGAGCCCCAATGGTTGGTAACCAACACCCTATGCAGTCTACACTCACGGCGTTCAAGGTGCAGATAGCGGCCGTACGATCTTTGTGTGTTAGATGTAATAGGGCCAACGGGAGCCTCGCAGACAGTCGTGCGTGTACTTCATATGTTGGTTCGGTGCCGTTTTTGACAGTCATGAGAGCAAATTTATCTACTAACTTATGTACTAGAGCGTATCTCACGACTCCGGTCAAGATGAAGCTCTCAGTCACAAATCTGCGTCCGCCGAGGGCTATGACACAGTATATGAGCCTGGAACGTCATCAAGTCCTCAACTAGGATGCGCTCTACCATACAAGCATACTCCGAGTCAGTTGTATGTACTGCGGGATTCGGACGGTCTCGCTAGGAAACTGAAAATGAACGCACTATGAGTTTACAGTTCGCCATTAGGGCAATGCAAGATTTGAGACACATGGAACATTCAGGGTTACAGCAAAACCAATATTGATAGACCTTCCCTCGCAAAGTGTACACATCGGCACAGTGGGGCAGAAGCTCGCGGCAGGAGTCGGCAGTGGTGCAGAGACGATGACGAGCGGCCGATCAGAGACAGGCTACTGAATGCTCCCGCGCGCGTTTGTCTTTTAGCTCATCAAGGACCTGTGGAACGGTGTAGTATGTCTCTGCAAGTCCACGCAGCGGTGATAGAGAGAGGAGGGGGCCTGCATCGAGGACCAAGTGCTTGCAAGCTGGGTTTGCAGAAGAGGACGCCATGAGAGAGGATCGCGAGTGATCAAAATTTCCTTGATGATCGCGCGCGTGAAATTGATTTTCATTACACTTCAGTCAAATTCAACACTTCTCCGGTCCCATGAAGTTTCACCAATGGCAACAACATGGAACTTCACTGAGACTCATCACGCGTATGAAGTCACGTATGCCTAGCGATACTGTATAATGCTACATTCTGTATCTTACTACATTTCGTTTAGATACGACTGTTGTCGGGCACGACTAGCTGTTCACAGCAGTCCCTTCAGGACCTCGACAATCTTGTCGCCAATCTCTTTCGTCTTCACACTACCCCCGAGATCTGCTGTTCGCAGCTCGAACCCGCCCTTCTCCTTGTCATCGAGTACTTTCCGCACAGCATCTTCGATCGCCTGTGCGTAACGATTGAGGCCTAGGGAGTATCGCAAAAGCATTGCTGCGCTGAGAATAGTGCCGACAGGGTTTGCGATCCCCTGGCCAGCGATATCGGGGGCTGACCCATGAATGGGCTCATACAATCCTGGCGTCGGCTTGAAGTCTGGCGAGAGCGCGTCTGCGACGGAGGGTGCGCCGGCCAAAGATGCGGACGGAAGCAAGCCGAGGGAACCTGGGATAACGCTCGCCTCATCCGATAGGCTACGGAATGTAGTGTGAGCAAGCTCAATATGAAGGGGGACGGCACACTGACATGTCACCGAACAAATTCTCAGTTACAATCACACCGTTCAGCTTCTTCGGGTTCGCAACTATGATCATGGACGCGGAGTCCACGAGGGTGTGGTCCAACTTGAGTTGTGGATACTCATTCTGGAGGGTCTCCACAACCACCTTCCTCCACAAGCGAGAGCTTGCGAGCACATTTGCCTTATCGATCGAGTGAATCGGAAGAGGTGGGTTGGAGGTGAGCGCAATCTGCGCCGCGACACGCGTGATTCGCTGCACCTCGGGGATGCTGTAGATCATGGTGTCATAGGCCGTATCGTCGTTGGGTCCAAGCTCTTTGCGCTCGCCGAAGTATGCACCGCCGATGAGCTCACGGATAACGATGATGTCCACACCCTGTGCCACACTTGGCTTGAGCGGGGAGTACGCGAGAAGGGACTCCGACGCGAAGTTCGCCGGACGGATGTTCGCGTAGAGGCCAAGGGCCTTGCGCAGGCCAAGCAAGCCCTGTTCCGGGCGGACTTTGCTGTTCACATCCCACTTGGGACCTCCGACAGAGCCTGGACCAAGGGAAGTAAATTAGCCCGCACAGAGATCGTCGGCTTGTACACACCCATAAGGATGGCATCCGCCTCCTTGCACGCCTGAAGCGTGGATTCCGGCAGAGGCTGACCCGTTGCATCGATCGCACATCCACCGAAGAGATGTGGCTCGAGCTTGAGTTCTACATCCGGTGAGGATGCAGACACCACCTCAAGCACTCGGACGGCCTCGGATACAACCTCAGGGCCTGGATGGTGCATTAATATAGTTCTCCTTAATAGAGTTTCATAACGCGCACCTATTCCGTCTCCGGACAAGACAACTACTCGGAAGCTGGTCGAATACGAAATAAGCCATGACCCTCCCGATCCCGTACGAAAGACTCACGATTTTTTGGCCATGATAGATGTTTGGGGGGTCTGAAGTGAGCGATAGAGAAGATCCCTTAGATCCCCTCCACTCTTTTCAAGGACTAGGTGGTAGTCCGAAGATAAACAGACTGCTTCTGCGGGAGGCCGCACGAGTCATAGGACAGGGCCGGCATGATATATGTCGCGTCTGCCATCGAATGGCGTAGATGTCATTCACGTGATCGTCCCGGAGACTGCACTCCCAAATTCATTAGACAGATCCATTCCAACCCAATGAGCAGACAGGAATACGGTAATATCATAGCGTAGTCAAGCAGTGTACGGTACACCACAATCGCGTTCAAAACATATTTGCGAGCTTGCTCGCCGCCTCCCTCGCGTCGAGCCTCGGCCTCGTCGGCTGCACGCGCACGGACTGCGTCATAGAGACCGGTCGTCCTGTTAGCGGATCCAGTGCTTCCGAAGAGGACGGGGAGATTGGCCCCGTGGCAGAGCGTGTCATGGGGGCACTCGTGAGGGGAGAAGACACCCCGTTTGCAAGAGGATGCGGGCTCGCGAGCGCAGGAGCGTGCAGCGGAGAATCCGGCACTCTCCCTGCCAGAGATGCACTTGATCCGGACAGAGACGGCGACGGTAAGAGGGGAGAAGGCGGGGGGTTGACGAACATCGATTTCGTCCCGTCCACAAAACGGCCGCCCAGAGGCGGGCCGTCTACAAGTGGCGGGTTGAACGAAGTCTGTTGCGGAGCCGGTGAGGACGGCCCGGCGCCTGGAGATTGAGGAGGCAGCGAGTTTATTGTAGATGATGACACCGGGGAGACCGGTAACACACTCGACTGACCAAACCCGTTCGCAGTTCGCACAGGTGCGATTCCAGCAGTGGCCGGAGTCCTTGGTGTAACAGGAGGGGCAGCTGATGCAGGGCGGGCTATCGGAGCCTTTGAAAATTCCTCCAGTGGTGGCACATAGGAAGGCCGTGGTGCCCCGTTCGTCTTCACCGGGACATGTTTCTTCGCAGCGTTGCTGATATCGGGCCTAAGTGCCTCCAACTCACGGAGCAATTGCCGCTCGTACATGATGGATGAGCGGACGTGCTCGACCAGGGCGGCAGTGATGTCCTCAGTGACCAACTGTTTGTGCCTGTCGAGGGAACGATGGAGGTTCTGTGAGATCCCTTCTGCCCTTTTGGCCAAAATCATCTCGTATTTGTTAGCCTGGTATCAGATCATGAGCATAACGACCCTTGCATGGCGCAGAAGAACATACCTCCTCCATGTCCTCCAACGCCTCGTCCACCTTCTCGGGCCTTATGCTACTGCTGGCCTTGAGCCGCTCTAGATTCCGCCGCTTTGAGATAGTCGTCTTGACCGCCGCCTGGTAGTCCTCCAGAACAGCTGTTCGCTGCTGTAGGGTCTCCTTCGCTGACCGTGCATTCAACCCCTGGTAGCCCAGCGAATCGCCGACAATAAGACATTCGCTCATGCTCTGTGCCTGGTCCAAGTCCGACAAGCTGTGCCATGCGCGTCCAAGCTTCTGTAGCGCGTTTCCCAGCGGCGGGTGCGCCTCGGTAGTGGCTACGTTCACGAGCTTGTTCCCCATCTCCGCACGGACGGTCGCAAGCGCTGCCAGAGCAAGTGTGAGGGGCGAACCGCAGGACATCCGCTACCATGCTCACCTTTCCTCGCCTTCGAGAGCTTGTCGACTGCCCTCGCGGCCTCGAAGAGCTGACCCTCCATCTTCGTCAGCTCAAACCGCGCACGCTGCAGCTCCTCGTCCTCGTCCGGTACGCGCGCCCGCATCAAGCTGAACCCCGTCGATGCCTTGCGCCGCACGTTCGGCATCGGCTGGTACCCAAAGTCGCTCTCGACGAACGACCGCACCTCCTCCTCGTGCAGCAGGATCGGGTCCTCGCATATCCGCGTCAGCCACCGCTGCAGCATGATCTTCACCAGCCGGTCGTCCTCCTCGTCCGTCGGCGCCGACGTGCGTGGGAGCGGCAGCGCGGGTACGATAGTCTGCGGCGTCGTGTGCACGATGGTGTCGTAGAACTGCTGGAACTCGACGTATGACCGCGACACGTTGCGATACGTCGTGCCCGTGAAGTTCGCCAGGTTTGTCTGTGCTATGCGTGAGCGACCTGTGCGTGAGCTAGTAGTACGTGCACGCACCTGCGCATCGAACTTGATGAGGATGTCCCGCCTGTTCCTGTCCAGCCCAGTTATCCGCGCTCTGAGATACGGCTCCGGCTTCTCAAACTTTGTGCCATTCGAGCCGGTGGTCACGCTGGGCGAGACAAGGCCCGGCTCAGGCTGCCCATATATCTGCGGCTCCCTGCCATACAGGCCCGTGGACGAGTTTGGCCGCAACGTGTCGTGGTGCGAGGGGGAAGGACGAGGCAAGTTGGGGATCGGCGTGTTGGGCGTGCGCGGTGTCGTCGGCCATGGCGGCTCGTCCGTAGGGAAGACTGAGCCCAGTGGGTCAAACGTGCTCATCTTCGCGCTTGGTGCGAGGCGTCGAGGGTAAGGAGAGGGGGGCGCCGAGCAGAATGGTGTGATCCAAGCGCGAGTGGGATGACCTCAAGCTGTCTGCGCTGCGGACTAGGCACGGTCTCACAGATCATGTCTTTCTCCAAACCGAACTCGCTCATGGACATGGACGCAGTATCAACGGTGTATAATTGAAGTAACTACAGCGACCCCATCTCATGGACTCTAGCGCAAACGTTCTCCGCTTATACAAGGCACACCGTGAATCTAGTCGTGTTATAGGTCTGAGCAGAAAGTTGCATAATCTTCCCAGGAATATAATGTTGAGGATGTCCTATGACTGAAAGAGCGAATACTGAGACCCTTGAGCGACCTGAGGGCTGCAACTCGGAGCCGCTGACATCAAAATTTAGAGCTCACGGTCATGACGGAAACACGCTGTGGCTGTCTGCTTGCCTGTGGACGCCTCACTCCGCAGATCTTCGACTTTCCAAGATGTGATATATAATCCCACTGTAGTGTAGAGCAACAGACTTGTATATTCCAGCATTCTGTATCATTTCTTTCACTTCTCTAGTATCTAACAACATGTCTGCCGAATCCAAGTCCAGCATATTTATCAAATAAGTAGGGCGAAGACCACGCCAATAGATCACGACTACAAATCCTCAGCGAGGGGCAACATATGCCCCATTTTGAGCACTTTCGTCCGCAGGTACTTGTCCAGGTCCTCCCCGTACACCTCCCCGCCACCAATCATCGTCAAGCCCGCTGCTTCCTCCTTGCCCTGCGCATGCGCGTGCTGCCTCCGCCGCCACGACCGAGGGACCATCGGCACCCGCTCGACGATCCGCATGCCCTCGCCTTCCAGGGCCTGCACCTTGTCCGGGTTGTTCGTCAGCAACCGCACGCCCTCGCCCGCCTCCGTCCCGAGCCCCAGGTCGCGCAAGATCGCCGCGGCGATCTCGTACCCCCGTTCGTCCGCCTTGTGTCCGAGCATCAGGTTCGCCGTCACCGTGTCGTGCCCGAGGTCTTGTAGGTTATATGCACGGATCTTCGAGAGCAGGCCGATCCCGCGGCCCTCCTGGCGGAGGTACACGACCGCGCCCCGCCCCGGGATGGATACGGGCTCTGAGCTTGGGGCGGAGGACGGCAGCATGATTGGCTGCGAGATCTGCCGGATGGCTTCATCGAGCTGCTCGCCGCAGTCGCACCGCATGCTGCCGATCGTCTCGCCCGTAAAGCACTCGGAGTGGATACGAACCAGCGGAGACGGGATGGCGTCCGTGGTGGTGTCGGGGTATTCGGATGGTGTTGAGGGAATCTGCGAAGAGGGAGACAGACGTCCGACATACGCACCACGCGTGATGCGGTCCATCTCCGTCTCAGCTTCCGACCAGACGGCATCTAATGAGTGGCTGCGAATAGCAGGGGCGCCGGGGGAATCGTCTAGGTATTGCGCCGGATCCACGACGATTGCAAGGTGCTCCTTGTTGTCACGGTTATTGTGGTATATGTGGAGGAAGACGGGGCCGTGGGGAGTGGGGACCCGGGTACGGGCCATGCACTTGACTTCGAGATCTTGCGGAGGAGCGGGTACCGGAGATGCGGCGGCATCGGTACTCGACCGTAAGGGAGCTGCAGAGGAGGATGGTGTGGCCACTAGAACTTTGGGAGGAAGGTTGTCTGAGCGGCGCAAAACATCAGCGTCCTTGGTCTGCCCGTTCTCCTTCTCCCTCTCCTCCTTCAGCTTCTGGCTTCGCGGGGCCTGTCTACTGACATATTTGAGACGGGGTTTGCGCTCCTGCTTTGTTTCCCCTCGCCATCGAGTCCAGTCGTACGCCCCCTCGGAACGGGGGTCGCTCAGTGCAGGGAAGAAGTCATGGGCGTAATGGTTGCGAGTGACGTGCGGTCCGTACGCGGCCGCTGCCGCAAGGAGCAGAGGGTCTAGGTCCGAGTCCCTTCTTCTCATTGCTCGTTTGGGAGTAGGAAGATCTGGAGCAGTAAGCATGTCGAGAAGGGCGAGGTCGGAGATGCCCTCCTCGATGCCCTTGTGCAAGTCCATGATAGCTTATGTCTGGCCGCCGTTTGCGCTGGGGTAGGGAAGGTATGACGAGTAGGTAGAACAGGTAGAACGGGTTATAAATCGCTGGGCATGGCGTCTTATACAATTGTAGCGCTTTTTACTCATGACCGTCAGGCCGGAAGAGAGTCACTCGGGGCTCAGCAATCCGTCTCACGTAAGCGTCGCGGGTACGCGAATAATCCCGACTCGTCCACAGCGCTCTCTAGCGCCCGCCTTGCGTAATTACGAGCGGTTCGCCCGCTCGAGCTGGGTCCTTCCTGCCGTACTGTGTGGGCAGACAACTTTCCGAGCTGCGAGTCCGACTCCTGCATCTGTGCGCGTTCGTCGGAATTGTCTGCAGAGCCTTCGGTCTCATGCATGTGTGAAAGATCTCATGACCGGAGAAGAGCCTATTTCGAAACGGACTGGCGTGAGGAGGGACTGGCTAGCTGATTTGAGGGGTCAATCGGTCACATCCTTCACGGAAGAGGCTGTTCATCTGACTGATGTTGTTCAGAAAGGTAGGCGGCCTGCAACCTCGTGCGGCAGCTTACTGCCGTTCGACAGTAGCTAGTTTGGCGGACGACATTACTACTGGGCATTGAATTATAATGTCGTAGTTTTGGAATGAAATAACCTGGAATATGCCAATCTATATACCCACTACCTTATAGTCAGCTCTACTCGAAAACTATCAACGTCGCTCTAGAAAAATGAAGCTTATGCCATCCCCGAGCCACAAATACCTGTTCTTTCCCATTTGACCGAAGGTACCGGAGGCGACACGTATAATGAGGGACCCTCGCATGCCCGCTCGAGACCTATTGACTGGGGCCGCTTGCGATAGTCATAGTTCAAGTTGGCTAGCACCTGTGAGACGTGCGAGAGTGTTCCAGCGATAAACCTCAAACAAACTCGGTATCTAACTATGCATGATCCGTATTTTTTGGAGCAGTTGACTGCGTGATGTCTATTCGACCATAGTTATTCCAGCAAGCTTAGCTTCAGCTCAGCTATGATGAGGATGTTGTTCCGGATCCGAAATAAACAGGCACTTCGCTCAAACATACCATGTACACCCGAATTCGATGATTGCAGTGGTATTTTATCCAAACGTGTCTGAATTCTGGATGGCAGCCTCAGGACCGTACACGCATGGAGATGGACGGGAAGGTGCTGTATGTAGCTGCCGAATGTCAAATGAGATAGTCACACCAACACACGGAACACGCTAGTCCACTAGTCGACTTGAATGCCCTTCGAAGACAACACAGTTCAACTATGCATGAATATGACACATCCGCCCCCATCTCGTCACTCAGATGTCAAGGAGGCGGTGGTTAACGAAACATATAGATAATAATGGGAAGCATATAGACAGCTATTCCCTGAACACCCCAATCGAATCAATGGGTATATAGGGCTGAGCAGACTCCGACAACTTACAATGACAACGCGCAAGTCTTCGTCCTATCGGCGCACAACTCATAACTCTAAGATCGGGAGGGGATACGGATTCTTCATCAGCCGCGCGAATTTCTTCTTCTCAGCCTTTTTGAACTTTATGAACCCACTCGCGAACCCGAAGAGGTCTCCAGCGATGCAAACTTCATGCAGCTTGACCGGATCCACGTGCGCCTCCAGAAACAGCAGCTTATATATGCCTTTGAGATCCTCGAGGAGCGATGAGGAATTGCACTTGTCGAAGCCGTAATCCACGCAGACGGACAATGGCGGGGACACGCTCTCTGTCTCATCAACCACAAACTGTTTGAGGTACCACACCGAGTAAAAGCCCCGTGGAGAGCCCTTTAAGACGATTTCGAGATTGGGAATGCGGAGACGATCTTCTTTCAAGCCGTGTCGGTCGAAGAGAGCTATCAGGGAAGACTCGTCGTAGGCGTGCCAGAATTCGTCGAAGGTGCATCGCTGGAAAAGAGTTTTATACATGATCGCGAGATTTGACTCGGCATACTCGTTGGGGCAGACGCAGAAGCCGAATGTTACCCAGGTTTTGGCCGTGGGTGAAGGGTGCCAGTCCGATAGAGTGATACCGCAAAAGCCATGACAGGTAGACTTGCTCTCGGGCCACGAAGACACGATTTGTCGCATGCTTTCTACATCTGGGCTGGCGAGAACCCCAGCATAGCGATTCACGCGTGCGATTATGTCGTGAGCAGGATTTTCGGACGGACCCGGCAACGAGGCGTCGAGGACCCATTGGTTCTTCAAGAACCACGGATAATATTGGCCGCGGCAGTTTTCAGGCCAACTGTTGAAAGCGGCTTTTATTTCCTGAATTAGGGTTCCGGAAACACGCCACATATGGATCTTCTTTGCCGATATCTGCATGACCTTCATGAGACCGATATAAAGACCTAAAAGTTTGGAGCAATTGTCGGCCGTGAATGCTCGCACGAAACCGTAGTCCTCATAGGTCTGCGAGTCCTCGGGGAAGCGGTTGCGGTTGACAGCACGGGCGAGGTAGTCAGCGGTTGTGATTTCGCGTTTTGGGTTGCAATCGAATATATGTTCCACCCAGTGGGCTTTCTGGCATTGTGTACTGCAGTACCAGGCGGTCGTGAATGAGCACCCGCTGCATCGCCTAGTGGCAGGATCCGAGCACAAGGCGCATGCGTGGGGCATTGCGAATGACTTGTAATGCGCGCGTAGGAGTCAATCTAATATGTTTTAAAATATCAGAGTGACCTTGTGGCTTACTAGCTTCGCCGTGCAAGCCAGGGAGGATCGGTCCTAGAGGAGAGGACCCTTATCAGAGCGAGCTGGAGGGAGGAGAGCTCATGATGGATACAAATCGGTCGACAGGCTCCGCTGCAATAGAGTTTGTGATGGCGGCAGATTCCTGACATGCCATCGCCTATTGCGTGAGGTGAGTCGGGTGAGCGAGCGTCCTTGACTGCTATGCAAACCTAGTATGGGTCCTCCCTGGGGCGACATCATAGGTACCTCTGAGCAGAATGTCTCTGACTGGGCATTGCACACAAGACGGTGTCGAGCACCATACGTGTATGATCCTCAGCAATCTTGTCGCACATGATGATTGTGTCGAAGCACAGAAGACGTATTCTAATAATAGTATCTGAGTTGGCATCCTAATCTCGGTGGCATTTGAAGTCACCTATTAGGGTTCAACTTATTGCGACGCGTCACGCACGTGACGCCGGGTTTTGCCTGCGCGCCATTTCAGCCCAACATCCCCGGCCTCATCTATGATGGCTAGCTTGAGTGTTTCATCAGCATTTACACCTTTTTTTCCTTTGCATCCTCGGACGGGCATAGGTTGAGCGCAAGATTATTAAAAAAAACTCAGGACCACCAAGTACCCTTGCATCCGCCCTCTGTCGTAGTCGTAACAATGATGATAATCATATTGTAACGCATATATTAGGGTACAACGACAAAACTACCGGAGGAAACATCCCAATGCCCCTTCACCTGGTCGAGTTGTCCACCGGTAACCGGCTCAGATCAGCCTTGCCCTCCTTAATCCATTCCTCCTTGACCAACTTCTCTTTCTCTGCATAATAAAGGCGGTAGATCAACTTGATAGTGCCTTCGCTTACGCCTGCAACATTGCTGATCTCGCGCGCATTCTTCAATTTGCCAAGTAAATGGCAAGTGAAGTATATGGCGCCGCCCGCGATGGACACGGGCGACCTCCCGTCCGCAATCCCCAGATCCCGCGCCTTGATAATGATATCTGCACAGAT
Organism: Postia placenta MAD-698-R-SB12; assembly: GCF_002117355.1. NCBI lineage: Eukaryota > Fungi > Basidiomycota > Agaricomycetes > Polyporales > Adustoporiaceae > Rhodonia > Rhodonia placenta. The sequence goes on along the minus strand of NW_020169843.1, from coordinate 758,880 downwards.
TGGCTGGACATTTGGCGGCAGGTCCAGGTGATTGCAGTAGCGCACGAGCAGGTCCTCCGGGCCCCTCGCGGCTGGCGTGGTGAGATGTCGACCTGTCGACGACGATGAAGCACCCTGGGTAAGGTTGAACGCCTGCTCCAACGCCTTGTAGCATTGTCCCAGCGTCTTCTTGCTTACGTGTGTCAGATTGCAGATTTCACGGAACGTACGCGGTACGTGCGCCTGACGACACGCAATGAAAATACAAGCAGCGATGACGGCCTCGCCGGGTTTGCCACGGAGCAGTTTTTCCTCGTCTGCGCGCTTGTAAAGTTGCTTTGCGATATCCGAGATAGTTTTGGGGAGTGAAAATTGGTCGCACCATGAGGATATGTCTCGGAACGCTTGCAGAAGATTACGCTCTGCGCGCGTCGCGGACGAACGGGACGCTGCGCGCTGCAGCTCGCGTGCGATGCCCGAACCACCATCACGGAACGAGATGGTTGTGTCCAACTGCTCCATGCCCTCCATCAGCGGGTCAGAGGCAGCACCGACACGAGATGGGTCGTCGCCTTCGTCGTTTGCGAACGTCTGTAAAACAGAGATGACTAATAGGCCCAAACAGTCGTTAGCGCAGAGACTCACCCGCCATTCACTTCTAGTGTCGACGATTCTATCCCCCAGCACCAGCCCACACTTACCACATACAAGGTCGCCACTGCTAAAGTTTTCCTCAATATCCGGGTGAGGATCTCGGCATTCGGGGCAAATGAGGCGGACCGCGAGGTCTGGCCCGAAGGTTTGGGGCAAAATCTGTTGGATTTGCTGTGCAAGCGGGAAAGGCTGCGCGTAGGCCATTGTATGTCCGTAAATGTGGGCGGTTGGGTTCAAGAAATATAAGTGAGTGAAGTGAGGTGATTCTCTGTGGCGTTAGGTTATGTAGAGCTCGTAGAGTTGTAGTCCGCAACTACAGGTGATCTGGCATTGTAGCATGTCATGGCAGTCTATGCGAAATGCACTTACTAAGGACAAGGCTGTATGAGGAAGAAAGTGTGCGCAACTATCCCTTCGACCTGCAAGATGATGAGGGAAGAGGACGAGAAGCGGGGACAAACAGGCGCGCCAGTACTCGGTTCCCGTTCCCAAGGAAGTGCCGCTGACAAACACAGACAAACACAGGAATCCTTTGTCCGACTCTGATCTACCTTGTCTCCTGCAGCCTGTGAAGTGTTCGCTAGCAACGCCTTCACTCTGAAGAACTCAAGATGGGTAAATGGTACGTCAGAGGCTCGCTCGGGAATCCAACGACTCATGATGTGTGTAGGATGTTGAGACACCATGACGAAGTCCTTCAAAGCAAATTCAAGAACCTTGTGTGAGTGTGGTCATCGCTTCAGGCTAGCGCGTTGAGAACCTGATCATTGTACATTAGAACTGGGGCAATCCAAAGAATCAAGTTGGAAGAGGGGGAACCCAAGATTACCTACGAAGCATTTGTGGAAGAACTTGACGTTGGCGAAACGTTCACTACCACACTCATCGAAGTGCTCGTGAAGGTGCGACAATTGTTTCTCAATACGCAGAGTATATTCAGTTGTTGCCGCAGGAAATGGCCGACCGTCGTACCCGCGCTAATATCCGCGATCGACGATTTGTGTCTGAGCGAGCCGCGAAGATGCTTCGCTCTCAAATCTCGCCGCACCACATCTATCATGGTCGCCGGCAGGCAAGTCGCCTCGCCGCGAGGAGCAGTTCCAACGTTGTCTACACAGACCTCGTGGCGGAGCTTACGGATGAGGAAGAGGCCAACGATAGCCACAGTCTACCACCCGAGGGCGACTTCCCCTACGAAGGTGTCCGCATCAACTCTGATCTCTATGAAGCCTATGCTCCCCCCTCCTATACCTCTACAACCTCAGCCTACGATATATTGGATAGCCTGCATGGGTTCCAGCCCACTACTCTGGCTGCCGCTTCACCAGAAGTTACAGAGCACAGACGCTCTGGTGACTTGTCCGTTAATAGCCCCCGCCCAGCGTCCCCTGCACTGCCTTCCATCACATACCGGACAAGTCCATGGGTCCATGGTGGCACATCGCATGCGTCATCTTTGACGCGACAGCATTCTGTACGACGCCCAGCACGGTCTAGGACCATCGATTTCAACGAGTTCACCGACCGCCGTCGCTCTTCTCTCCGACAAAACCAGCATGATGGTGACTACATCAGGTCTGAAGAGTCGGCAGATGGAACGTGGAGATTCAGACCAAGTTTTCCTTACCCCACTGATGAGCCATCATCATCGACGTCTGTGACCGATCACATGCCGCTTCCGCCTCCCCCCAGGCGCGTCTCATTAAGCTCTGGTCCTCGTCGTCGCTATGAGGTGGGAGGTGCTTTCCCGTGGAGCCCTGAACCCTCACAATCGCCGTCCTTGGATAACGGCGATCAGGACGAACAAGCAGCTAGCGCATCGGGCAGCCAGAGCTCTTCACAGCTCTGGTACTCGCTCACCTATCCGACTCCAGCCCCACCGGCGAATCCGACTAACCGCAGGGCGTCTATTGCCGACGTTAATGAAGCTCGGAGGCAGGTCATTGCGCCCCGCCTCCGTCGCGGAGGTCTCAGAGCTCCGGAGTCATTACTCTCTCGCTATGCATCTCCGACGGATGGTGATCCCGCCGCTAATCGCGAGGGGACTGCCCCAATCGAAGAATCAGGTGGACAACAAGGGGAAAACAGTGACCCTGTATTTGTCCCGAGTATTCCCGCTCTGCGCAACCTCCTCCGGCACGAGAACTCGCCCGACTCCGCAGGATGGAGGCACACTGGAGAAGATACCACACAGCTGCCTACGCCTACTAGGTCTGTGACGCCAGCTGCTGACTCTGTGGGCAATGCATGAGCGGTGCAAGTATATGACTTCTGATTATGCTGTGCAAAGATAGACTTCAGTGGACATTGAGCCACCCTTTTTATTGTGTTTGGTTGTATACGCTACTCGATGCGTGTCTTGTACTACTCTGGTTGTAATATAGGCCATTTTGGACCTCCGTTTCATAATCTCCGAGACCGGCTGGTTGGTGCTGTGGGTGCCTGTGCCTTAACGCGTACCACGTGACTCGCGTCTCATCCATCGCGTCCGACTTGGAGTCAGTCGCGTCTTGCAATTTTCATCATTTGTATCCGAAGCTCAGGCGGTCTCCACACCGCATTACTTGCCTTCAACGATGTCTACAGAAGCCAGCGGAAAGGGGGTTCTCCTCAAAGCCGACCCGATCGCGAATGCTTTCCGCGACGAGATCCAGGCATCACTCGCTACGCGCCCTCGGCCGCCAAGGCTTGTCGGCATCCTCGCGACATCTGCTGCACCGAGCAAGTTCTATGCAGAGTTTACCAAGAAGCAATGCGATGCGCTTGGGGTAGAATTTGTGCTAAGACGGGTTGGTGCCGCCGCGGACCCTACGCTCAGTGAGGGGGACGGCGTAGAGGAGGCTATCATCGAAGCGAACGAGGACGAGAACGTGCATGGAATTATGGTAGGCAATGTCTTAAATGAAAGCTTGTCTAGAACAGTTTATGTATGCTGTCATCGAATGCCAGGTCTATTATCCGATCTTCGGCGGTCAGCAGGTCTGTGCCAGAAGATGCAAGAATGTATGCATTACTGAACTATCCCGATTGTGCAGGACCACTATTTGCAACAGGTGAGTCACTAAGATGTGTATCTTCGGTACTCCCTTTACCGAAAACATTGTCAAAGATTGTCTCGCCGTTCAAGGACGTTGAGGGACTGCACTTCAAATTCCATTACAACTTGTATCATAAGTACGTATCGCGATGCATGAGTGTCTATCAGGCCGGAATGATCTGACCTCGACTAGTATCCGCTATCTTGAGCCCAAGTCTCTGCTCTCTTCCGTCCCGTCGACAGCTCCGCCCGCCCCGGCGGTCGAGGACCAGCCACCGGCGGGCACGGTCAAGTCAATCCTACCTTGCACGCCCCTTGCGGTCGTAAAGTGCCTCGAACACATCGGCATATACAATAGGCTTTTGCCATACGGAGACCGCGCGTATGGCAAGACGGTCACGGTCATCAACCGGTGAGGCAGTCGCGTTATTTATAGCGGAGAGGTGTATGGAGCAAACGCGTCGCAGGTCAGAGGTCGTAGGACGCCCACTCGCCGCACTCCTCGCAAATGACGGTGCGCGGGTGTTCTCGGTCGACATTGACTCCATTCAGGCATGTATCCATCATTTCGTCTGTCAGCGCGGTCTCATTGACGGTCATATATAGGAGTACAATAAGCGGCCACAGCAGAGCACAGATGCCGCGCGGCGTTATCATCCGCGACACGTTGTGCACCCGAGCACGCTCTCCCTGGAGGAGTGCCTTGCGTTCTCGGACGTCATCGTCTCAGCGGTGCCAAATGCATCGTACAAGGTGAAGACAGCGTTGCTCAAGGACGGATGCGTATGCATAAATGTCGCCGCCGACAAGAACTTCGAGGCCGATGTAAGAGAGAAGGTGCGCCGATCCGGACTGCGGGATGGAAGTCTTGAGCTGACGTGCAGGGCACGACAGGCGTCGCTGTATATGCCCACAATCGGCAAGGTCACCATCATGATGCTGCTGCGAAACCTGTGCGTCTGACCCGACTCGTGTGGCAATTTGACTGACATTGACACGGCCGTCATGCCTAGTCTGCGGCTGCAGCAGTACAGCGAGGTTCTCAAGCAGGCAGCGGCATAATCCAGGTACCCTAACGGCGGGAAGTAGAAGGTAATAAGTGAGAGTGAACTGAGCGCGGTGACAGTGAAATACTATGGTACGTATGGTGTGTATAGAACTCTAAGCAGGCATGGAAGCGTCCGTCACGCAAATCGATTATGAGAGAGAAGACCCTGTAGATCCTTGTATTGAATACAATGAGAAGTAGCGGACAATCGGCACTGCCTCGTGTTCGGTCTTGCGTGCTGGTCCTCCTGCTCAAGAAGCAGAACAATTACCCAATCGGGAGATGAACGGGGACGACATCAATCCCGAAGTGAAGCAGAGGCCTATTTCTCGAAATGCGCCGCAGTGACAGCGTCAAGGGAGGGCCTGTGCTCGGGAAACTCGGCACTGGTCGGCGTGCAGGAGCCGGAGCGAGGCGTTGCGGCAGCAGGAGTGCCAGTGTTCGATGGTTCGTCTTCGTCAACCATGAAACGAACTCGACGACGGTGAAGCTATGGGATCGCAATCTCAGTTGACCATCATGCAATGAGGAGCACAAGTAGATAATCCGACCTGAGGCAGCTTAGGGATGAGCACGAAAATTAGTGCAGTAAGATTGATGGCAAACATCCACGGGTTATACTCCGAATAATGTGTTGACGCCAAGAAGCTTTGAATGCAGTTATTAAGAGACTAGCACAAGTAATGAATGCGTGCACACGCACAGCAATATGGGGACCATTAGCAGCCACTTTTTTGCTGGCGTGTACTGTGCCCCACTGTCAATTTGCTCCCATAGCGTTAGTTCGTCATAGACACCAGCATGCTGATCCGACTGGAATGGGATCCCCATGACCCAGTGGAACATGAGATACGAGAACTGACACGGCAGTTAGACAGTGGCAACTCGGGCAGCGTCAAACAGCTCACCCCGAGATAAAATAGATTGACCAGGAACCAGCTGATGTCTTGCCTCATGCCAGGTATGGTGTCAATGACCATTTTGCCGGCAAAGATCAGGGCGGGGTGAATGAGCCAGGCGCCTGCGCAGTATTTCAGTCTTCCGCAGCGACGAGCACGTACTGTACGTGTCAGGGATAGAAAAGAGACGCACCCTTGCGGTTTACCCACTCCGCGTTGACGTTTTCGTAGATGGCCGAGTCGAGATCCTCTTCTTGCGAATTGACACCGACTTGCTCGACCTTGAGGATGCTGCTGCTGCGCGTGCGGCCCATTGCCTGGCGCATTGTAAGCCCATGCAGTGCATCTGGGACTTGCAGAGTAGGCGAGGAAACAACTGAGGCCATGCGTGTCTATTTCAGACGAGAGCGGAAATGAGTGTGCTGGTAATTGCCTGAGTCGCAGAGACGGTCGTCGTGTTCTGAAACTGCGGTGCCGGCTACATAGACGCCCATTATAAGATGTGGGCGCCTATTGTTCGCTGTGGCGCCGAACTTGGGCCTGCTTCTACTCCCCTGCGCTTTCTCTCTTATCTCATCCCCACCGGTCAGATGAGCAGCTAGCATGCTGTTGCAGTGGTGCACCCTTGAGCCTTCGGGCACGGCAAATTTGGCTGCCATACGCTTCTCCTCGCCGGTGCGCGTCCAGAACATCAGGATATTCCCCACAGACACGCAGCCGTTTGTGCAGCACCCAGATATTGTCAGGTTCGTCTCGCCATCCAGACTACCCATTCACCGTATTCACAGAGCTTCAAGTCGCACAGAACCCGAAGCGTTCTACTTGGAGCTCTACTTTAACGCATACCGCGTTGCAACACCGAATAGCAAGGAGAAACCAAAACCTACCAATGTGCTCGTGCCCACCGTGCTTGCGTACACCGGAGGACAAATGGACTTTTCTGTCCCAATGGCTGCCGAGGTACGATGCATTTCAGTTCTGCCCACGCGCTCATCCATTAACCAGCGTAATAGTATGCAACACGTCTAATGATTGTGAGAGGGAACTACGAGTATGTTTCCTTGGCTATTTACGGCGAAATTATGGCAGAACTGCCTTCACCTCCAACGACATACGAACCGCGGCCATTACCCACACTTGAACCGATCCCTCTAACGCGGGCACTCGACCCTTCCAACTCGCTTGACCCCTCTGCCCTCGCACGACAGCTGCTTAGTCTCATACCTGACGCGCCGCCCCTGCCTTTGGCTATTCGTCTTGTTTTTTGTCTTAAGCCCCCCAGCGATGACTGGGACCTTCCTGACTTCCCGTACCTACATCCGGATCTTGACAATGAGACAGAGGACTTCGATCTAGAGAAGGCATTCAGATTGACGACTAGACCAGTGCCCGACGATGTATCAGACGCAACCCTTCTTCGCTTCGCCGAGAACGTAACCCGGTCCGTCAGATCCAAGGTGTGTGACGGCTGTATGCAGTCGCTTAATGCGTTCATTGAAACGCGATAGCAGAACAGCAACCAGCCATACCTTGTAGCAGGTATCTTGGCTCATGCAGCGTCTCAACATCCGAACATGGCAAGATTACTCTTGGTTCGTCCAAAAAAAACTGCAGAAGCTGTGCTTATCCCGTATTGATTACACTAATAGGAAAGCCTCGACCTTACGAGAGTGTTTGACATGGGCAACCTGCGTGACGAGATGACTCTGATCAGGTTGCGAGATGCTGCGACTAACCCAGATATCGCGCGCTATTTGAACAACGAGTGGTTTCTAGGCCTGGTCAGCGCAATCTCCAAAGACGTGAACACTGGCAAGGAGACACAATTAGCTGCTAGCAAGCTCATTTTGCGTGTGGAAGCTTGGGCGGTCTTCGAGGATGCTCTCTCAAATACACAGGGCGATCTCACTGCCGCGGCCACCTTCATCAGGGAGGTAGGCACAGAGGAGCAATCATTAGGCGTCTGGCTAGAATCCATGGTCACCCATGAGGATGTGGTCAACGCGCTTGCGGAGAACCCTAACATGCCGATTCCGTTACCGCACCCTCCTTATCTCTTCGGGCCGCTGAAGTCGGTGATCCATGATGGCTTCATTGCGTTCTTGAGAGCTGTTATAGGTGTCGCTGCTGTCCTCGCAGTGTATGCGTTCGCGGATGCATATCCTCATAAGGTGTGTCGGGAGCGCGCCTTGAGCATAATCCGGCTGTGGCAAGGCGTCGACGGCTACAGGGAGGTCAGTCGGTGGTAGCGTGCCACCTGGATGGTACTGATTGTTGCGTCCCCCAGATCGTCAACCACTTCTTGCTCCTCAAACAGATGATTTTCCGGCTCGACTGCATGATGGATAACGACCCCCCTCGGCGTGCAGGCCTTGATGCAGAGCATGTCCTCGTTAACCTTGCAAAGAGCCCACGCGCGATGCTGCAGCCGGACTTAATCAAGTGCATACTGTCTCTTAGGCCGCCTCACTCTTTCATCACTTCCGACGAACGCGTTGCCATGCGGCAGGCAGCCATAGTTGCCGACGACGGCTTGCCGGGAGCGGTTGAAGAATTGTTGCGGCCGCTCGAGCGACCACTGACATTGACAAATATGCGTTCGTTGCGCGTTGCGCTCGCTGTCATTGACCAGGAGCTGGGCGACCAGGACGAGCAAGGGGAGTACCGCGTGCTCCAGGACTTCTGGACAGAGGGCTCCATCTCGCTCATCGCTCGCCTCGTCGATCTATTCATACCGGTATCCGAAGAGATCAAGACCCATTTCAGTCTGAAACCCCCAGAGCGCAAGCCACAGGAGCTGATGACCGAGCTCTTTCGTACCGCGAACGAGCTGCTCGAGCTGCTTCTCAGGCTCTACCCCACATACCTCCTCGCTAGCCGCGCTGTGTCTGATTTAGCGGCCAGTGTTGCGGACCTCTTCGTGTGCACAGATGCGGCGGACATGTTGTTTGCGCAGTCAAGCCCGCCATGCGTCGCGGCGCAGGAAACAAGACAGGCCTGCATAGACGTCATTCGCGCGATCGGTAATCCCTTTCCTACTGCAGAAGGCGGCAGGCCCGGCGCGGAAGTAGTCCTTCGAGAGCTCCTGGAACACGGCCTGCGCAGTGAAGACCGCGACCCGGTCCACCATCTCCTGCAGGTCTTCTGCCTCGTCGACTACCTTCTGCCCATGCCAGGCACGGATGTCAGCCGACACTCGGTCTGGACGCAGCGGGTGATGCCGCTGCTGCTCCGCGAGCTGTGGGCGTTCTGCAGAGTACTAGACACGGAGAACAAGGCACATTTCGTGAAGCGGTTGATCGACCTCGACCAAGGCGTGGCGGGCATTGGCGAGTGGCTCCTACTCGGGGAACTGAAGGAGCTCCAGCATGCGCTGCAAGAAATAGAAGACCCTAGCACACGAATACAAGAGCGCGCGATCCGGCATTCGCAAGTCTTCCTGTCCCTGCGTTTTCTCCTCGAGCTGGCCAGCGGCTCGTCGCGCGCATCAACGGTCTTCGTGGAGTGTGTGATCGGGTTGGAAGAGGCCACAGCAGCCTTTGTCTCATGTTTCATGTTGATGTTTGACCAGCACCTCACGTCTTCTGTACTTACAGAGTTGGCGCAGCTTCTAGCACACTACAGTGACAAGATGGGACTGGACTTGCATTGCGCTATCGCCCTTACCCTCCTGCGCTCCGGCCGAGAACCCAATATCCCTACCCCAGTCCTGTCAAACATACTCACTCAGTGTTTGTCCCTTCTCGCAGCAACAGAACTCACACAAGCGACAACAGACAAGTTTCGGCTAGAACTTGGTCGCTTGTTCGATCACCTTCATAACCTAGCACAAACACTACAAGCCGCTACTGCGGAGAGTTGTGTTGCCCTCCTTGAATGGCTTTGCAGGACAGCAGCTCCAGCTGGAGCAGCCGTCAATTTGGTCGGTATCACGGAAGCTTCGTACATGAATTTCTGTGATCAACTTCGTTCCGTCCTGTCCGAAGACTGGATGGGTCGGCTTGACGCTGTTAAGAGCAAGATAAATATCTCGATAGAGGAAACCCCCGGCGTGAATCCTCCGAAACCCCTCCCAGATTCCGTCAAGCTCACGATACGTGATCTCGAGGAACTTCTCCAACCAGCGATACCCGTGCCGTCGACGCCACCTCGGCGGACACTCAACCAGGACGCCCTCGGGCTCGTCACTATATCACCACCCGCCCTCATCCGCTCGCCGGCCTCCACCGGTCTCACTAAAACGTACAACAACAATGACTTCCGGCAGCTGCGCCAGATACCAGCGGCCAGACAAAACACAAGCCGGCTCCCAAGTATGCATGTAGACGTAGGTGTAGCGGTGGTCGCTTGACCTTTTAACTACGCACTGATGCGCTGCGTGCGCACAGGAGTTCGAAAGCGCAGCTTCGCCTACGATAGTGACAATTCCAATGCCAATGACGGCGACTTTGCCATTCGCAGCAGAAGGCTTCCAGCCGCTCGCGCCGCCGTTTAACCCGATATGAACGAACCGTTACGAAAGAAAACAAACAAGGACAATGATCTACAATTGAGTGAACTATGGTACCAATGACAATAGCATACATGGACAAACATGGTGCGTAAGATACAGTCCTGATTATGATTGATAGGGGAAATGTCGTCGAGCATTAGGCGAGGGAAGATGATCGGGGTAGAAGGGGATGAGGTCGTCATTGGCGCGAAAGTAACGATCCATCTCGGAGGCATCAAACTCGGAGAGCTGTGGTCTAGGCGACGCTGATGGATCGCGTTGCGGGGCGTCAGGCTTCGCCGGCTTCCCGCCCAAGTGGTGGATGCGCTTCCGCTTGGCCCGCACTGGCGGCTTCTCGACGCTAGAAGCAGGTCCACAAGAGGTGGCGTCGCGGGGCGGAACACTGCGGACGGTGTAGTGCTCGAGGGTGCGTGTGTAGGGAGAGAGGGTGTGGTTCGAATGACTCAGAGTGGACAGCTTCGATATCGAGTTGTTAGCAGTTGGCCGTAGCACAATTTTTGGGTCATGATCGGGCATGTACTGCTGTTCTGATGGTGAACCGGGCTGGAATCTATCGAGGTTCGACGAGGTTAGGGAGAGTCGGCGCGGTCGGTCTATGTGAATACCGGCCTCCTCTTCGAAAGCAGGTGGCGTGACTACGGGGTGGGTCATGTCGCTAGAGCGTGAAGGTTGACTAAGCATGCTAGACGGGCTGCTAGGCCGTTGTGATGGGGAGCGATAAAGTGAAGGGACGGGAGGAATGCTGGCAGACAGAGGGCTTTCGTTTAGAGTTTCTTCTGACCAGGAGCGCTCTAGGACTGAGGCGGACAGTGGGCGTGGTCCACCATACAACGGGGTCGCCACCGCAAAGTACGGGTTATACGAGGAGCCATAATGGGACCCTGAGGGCGTCGGCAGGGCGCTGAGAGGCAGACGGGGCGCTGAGCGTCGGGATGCACTTGTCCTGATAGAAGGCGCGGGCCTGAGTCTCGGACTTGCCGTTTGCGTAGGCGGGCCGCTGATAGACGGTTGGATCTGTGACTGCGAGTGGTATACCCGAGGCCGAGTGATGGTGCCGCCCCCTACGGCGGGTACGGACTCGTATTCCACCTCATCATCATCCGGCCCTGCCGCCGATGGTGGCGGCGGATCGTAGTCCGACAAAAATTCATCCCACGTCCCCGTATCGAACGACCGCGTGTCATCGGCAGAATCGTCGACCTCGTCAGCATCCTCGGCAAGATCTGCAAGACCCTTGCTTTGCGTGAAGAGACTCCGGAAACCATTGAAGACGCTTTTGGCCGGAAGGCCTTCTGGCCGAAGACCATAGGTCGGGTCATAATTCTCGATTTCGGGAAACGAAGACATCCCGTTATCGGGAGCAGGTGTAGGAGCGGGTGTTGTTGGGGTGGACGCTATGGACGATGATGGTCTGCGACCTGCGCTAGACACTGACGTACCGGACATAACGGATGCGGTGCGAGCGCGGCCAAAGGTAGGGAGGCCATGAGGCTGCCTGAGCATGCTCTGCTGTAGACTCATGGAGGGCAGGTGGGGAATCCGATATAGCGGAGTATCGGGCATCGACATTGTGTCGAACTCTCGCTGGCGCGCCCCGCCAGTGGGCCGCTTCGATAAGTAGGGTGCCTCAACCTTCGCCTTGACCCACTGTTGACTGAGCCGGTGGATAATGCCTGGCAGATCCTCCCTAAACATCTGACGCAGCTGGCCCTCAATCTCCCGCTGGATGAACTTCTGGATGACGGCGATGGAGTCAAACGTGCTGTTTATATCTACGTTCTGCAGAGGGTCCGTCTTGAATACCAATGTAATACCTTTTTGTCGCGAAACGACCAGGACGACGTATGAGTTGAGTTTGAAGTGCGAAAGGCGAAGGTTCATGGGGACAACAAGTGGCTGCTTGGCAGCTAGCATACCTCTTGACCCTCCTAGCAGATGAATATCAGGCTGCTTGTGGTTCAGCGGATTAGCCTGCAGCCGGATGATCAGACTTCTCTGGCGATTGGCATAGACAAGTTCACTACCACTTACCTGGACCTTTGTTCGCAGAACAATATGGGCATCACCAGAGTACGACAGTCGGAAGATTCCTCGGAACTGATCCACGGTGAGTTCTCCAATGTCCCTGATCTCCAGTTCAGGCGGCTATGCCACGAAACAGAATACCTCAAGTGAGCACCCGGAGGTCATGCGTGCAAAAATAGACCGACTTGAGTACCCATCTCCAGCTCAACCACCTCGATCCTATCTGCTATGACCGGAGGCTTGTTGCCCTTGTTGAGGGCCGCCGTGAGCATCTGTATAGCGTCGGCATGGAACTGGTCTGAGAATCGCGGCCAACTGAAGGTGAAGGACATCGGCGACGAAGGGTTGAACGACGAAGCGTGTAGGGCATCCGGTGAGACTATGCTGATAACAGAAAACCTGTGAAGTTATGGAGAGAAACAGCGGAGAAACATAGCGAGCGAGGAAGACGAAGAGGGACCGAAATTAGCGTCCCTCTCCGGTCCTGCCGCGACGTCGACGCCTTTCGGCCAGACGCCCACGTGCCGCTCTCACCCGTCTCGGTCGTGTGCCTCTGCTTGCACATCCTCCACACCAAGCACTCGCGCTGTAGTAATCCTGAAAACAGTCCATTGGATGGAACAAATACACGTCAGGTACAATACAGTCTATGCCACTCTACATTCACAGGCCCAGCAACACCTGTGTCAACCGTTCCGCCACAGCATCCGGCTCCTGCCTCGCCATCTCGACGATGCTGAGCAGCTTCTTGATGCCGACGTTGAGCCTCGACGACGTGTCGTCCTCGGGCGCGTCCAGGCTGCCAAACCCGGCCTGTTCGAGCATGCGAATCGCCTCGCGGCGCGCCTGTCCGCTCGGGAAGAGTTCGAGCTCCTCCAGGACTTGGTCCACAGCACGTAGACTCGATACGGGTGGCACGCGCAGCTCCGAGTCGAAGATCTCTGAGAGACCAAGATCTGTCAGCACGGGACGCAATGACGAAGTTGCGATAATCAGCAGGCGTCGGCCCTTTTATATATACGCAGATCAGTGAGGCACGAGAGATCGCGGCCATTAGCGCGTACCTTGGGTGGGCGCCGTGAAAGGAGCACCATCAATGTCTGAAGGACAACATTCGAGAATCGAGGACCAATTGGCGTGAAGTCTGCAATCCATGTCAGCATCTCCAGAGACCATTCGTCCGCCCGAAACACTCACCGAGCAGTCGCTCCACGTTGTCCACGACGATCACGCTGAGTGGACTCTTATTACTGTCCGAGAAGACCTTGTTGATGGACGCGACCTTCTGGGCCTCAGAGAAGCCGACCATGCTGTCTGGTGAGATCAACTTCATGAACGGATACTGTGACGCCTGCGCGATCGTCGCCGCCAGTGCCGTCTTGCCTGAACCTGGCGGGCCGTGCAGCAGAACGCTGACGAGAGGGGTGCGAGTGGAAGTGCGGACTTGGTCGACAAATAGTTTACCCGAGCGGAGGATGTGCTGCACGCACAATCAACAAGGCATTGAGAAGGAGCACAATGGTACTCACCTCGACCGTGGTTGAATAGTGGATGATGCCATTCTCGACAACGTGGTCGAGTTCCTCCTTGGCGGCACCGAACGCAGGCTGCACTTCTTCCATCGCGTTCAAGAAGTCGTCCCGGTTCACTCTCAGATTCTCGACGTCGTCGGATATTCCCGCCAGCGTCCCGACCTGCAGCATTCCATTCAGTATACGTCGCCTGTGCATTCATAGTCACAAGTCAAACAGCACCTTCACGTGCCGCGCGAACGCAAAACTCGTCGCGCTCTTGACGAGACCATTGATCTCCGCACCCGAGAAATTCTTCGTGAGCGCAGCGAGCTCCGCAAGGCTCACATCCGGTGCCATGATGCCGTTGGTACGCATCTTCGCAGTGTGGATTGTCAGGATTTGTAGCCGCCCGTGCTCGTCAGGCAGCGACACTTCCATGTGCACCTCAAGACGGCCGGGACGGAGCAGCGCCTCATCAATCATGTCAAGCCGGTTGGTCATTCCGATAATGAGGATGTTGTTCAGTTGGTCGACACCATCCATCTTCATGCATGTGTGAGATTGCTGTATTCAACTGTAGGTAGAAGAAGCATACTTTGGATAGCAGCTGGTTGACGACGCTGTCGCCGACACCAGTTCCCCCGCCAGTCGACCCACGCTGCTTGCAAATGGCGTCCAACTCATCAAAGATGATGATGTGTAGCCCACTCTCATCGCCTTTCTCTTTGTACTAGAGGAAGTGTGGTGAGTCGTATGAATTGGAGCCAGATTGGGACCATACCTCCTTCTCTGCATCGGCGAACAATTTCCGGATATTTTCTTCGGATGCACCGACGTACTTGTTCAGAATCTCAGGACCATTGACAATCTTGGGCTCTCGGGCATTGAGCATCTTTCCGATTTGCCGCGCCATGAGGGTCTTTCCCGTTCCAGGTGGTCCATGAAGAAGAATGCCTGGTACAACAATAAGTTGATCTCACCAGTGATTATCGAGCGCGAATGCTACCTTTAACGTGCTGGATACCAAGCCTCTCCACGAGGCCAGGAGGGAACACACGCGATGCGAAGGCACGACGGAAGATAGCGCTGAACTCATCGTCTAGACCACCGATACCCATGTCTTCGAACTTGAAGTTCGCCGCCAGAATGGCATTTGGTGGAGCCCTATGCTCAAGTTCAGATCGGAGACAGACTACTGACAGGAACTACCTCACTTCTTTGCACTGGACTTGAGCTTGATCGCGCTATCACTCGCCTTTATGAACGCAATATCCGACTTCTCCATGATCACACCGTAATGGTGGGACGCCGCCCCGCCGCCGTGCCTATCAGGCAGCTCGACAACGCTCAGCGCCTTTACAGTCGCCTTCAAATTCTGCCCATGAAACTCGAAAACGAGGATTTCTCCGACAGCGAGCACGATCCCGCTGAAAGCCTTCAGGAAATTCTTCGTCATCTCGTCCGCAGAGAAAGGCTGAGCGTTCTCGGCCCCGCGGCGCATGAAGCCGACCTCGAGGTCAACAGATTGGATGTATGCGGGCGCCGGAGATATGGTCTGGACAGTGACCTCATCGCCTGTCAGAGAGAGCCCAATCCATTGTCGTTGGACAGCAGATGCACCAATGGTGCCTGGCGCGAGCTTGCCAGTGTTGTCATGTCTAGAGGATACGACGCAGTGTTAAGTTACCAAATGAGACATAGGTTCGTTGCACGATGACGTCAACAATGGAGCAGAAACATAGCTAGTATCGACGAACTCGACCAAGCGAAGTTAGCGGCGGTACGCACTTACCTGGTCGTCAGAGGGAATTGCTGCTTCACGAGGACATGTCGACCTTCAGGGAAGTCTTGCGGGTGCACTATCAAGCAGTTTGTAAGGGCCAGCGCGTCGCTGGGGGCTCCTGCAACTCCGAATCTGCATCGGAGGTCAGTTGAATGCTGCGTTCTGATGTAGACTAAATACGCACGCTCCCCCTCGATCAGCGTGGACATGAGATCTATGTTCAGGGGCCCGCTTCTCGTAGGCCGCACTGTCATCATATCTCGGCGCTGGAACGCGTGGCCCACGACTGCCCGAATCGAATTCGCGGTTACTGGCAGCACTACCAGGCGGTACGCGAGAATACGGCCCTTGAGAAGGCTGTGGGGTCTGATTGTTGGATCGGAAGAAACTCATGACAAGCCCGAGAGGTATAAGAGGCTCGTGGAGGTCGTAATACTATAGATGCGCAATCCGAGGCGTGCTAGAGGAGAGGGAGAACGTGTGCGCAGCTTGGGAGGCGTGTCTGGCGACGGTCTCAATGGGCGCTTATGGGCGCGGTGATCCAATCCGGCGATCTCGATCTCGCACTGCGTAAGTAGCACGTGGAAAGTGCAAAATCCAAGTCTCCCACGCTCCTCCTCGACTGCCCTCGACTTGCAGCGCATTCGTATTATCAAAAATGGCAGCAGCAGACTCAGTATCTGTCTTCGCAGAGGGTACATTCTCAGAGCAGGTGTGCCAATTTCGTTGCGCTATGGAAAGGCCGATCTCACAAGTCTTCAGATCCGCGAATTGGTGGACTACCTTGCTCTGAGCCAGCCGGAGGATCAGCGTCCAGCTTTCGTCCAGCCGTTTGCCGATGTGTTGGAAATCGCAGATGGACAACCACCAATTGAGGAGGATGAGCCCCGGAGGACAAAAGTACTCACCATGGTACTTGGTGAGGTAAAGGGGCTGGGAGACGGATCGGAGAAAGGTGCGTCCGTTATAATCACCTGCTCTTTGTGTACAGATCTCACGTCCCTTCGTCGTCAGAAATTGAGGGCTTCTTCAATCTCCTCTTTTCGCATCTCATCACACTGCTGCCTCTCGGTGAACCTGAGACGAAGGCTCATCTTGCTGCTCTTCTCGAGACGATCTCTACCTCCTCCAACCACACTCCCATCAAGTACCGCATGTGTGTATCCATTTCGAGGGACTTTCCAGGTTTAGATTGACATTCTCCTATCAGACTGACCAACCTGTTCAATGCTCTTCCTCGCCGATCAAGTCTTCGACTGCACGTATACAAGACTCTCCTCGAAATCGCGAGCGAGCACGATGAACTTGCCCTCCTCAGCCTGTCACGGCAGGAGGTAGAAAAATGGCTATCGGAGTGGGATGTTGCGCCGGAAGACAAGAGCGACTTCATTCAGCTCATCGCATCTGGATACACGAAGTGCGGCCAGCCGTATGTCATTTCCGTTACTTCTTCGCGCAGAGGAGCCGAACCATCCCGTACAGAGAAACATCATACGAATATACTATCTCATACGTCCGTTCCCTCTCTCCATCATCACCAACCGCACAAGCAGCCGCCATCGATGCCATTGCTGCTGCACTCCGCCTTCCCTTACTTTTTGACTTCGACACCCTCTTCCGCCTCGACGCGGTCGTCGCGGCGAAAGACCACGAGCTGTTCGCACTCTTGCGCATATTCCTCAATGATGGCCTTCCCGAGTACAAGGCCTGGGAGGAGAGTCACCCGGACGCGCTCACGAAGTACAGTAAGTGGACCTGCTTTGCACAGTTGACCCTCGTACTGATCATCGATGCCAGATTTGGACAAGGCACAACTTGAGCGCAAGATTAGACTAGTCACACTCGCAACGCTCGGCTTCCAGAACATCGGACATGAATTGCCTTACGTGACGATTGCTTCCGCCCTGCAGGTCGATCCCTCTGAGGTTGAACGTTGGGTCATTGATGGTACGCTGCCATTTTTACCTGATGCGTGTCTGGAGCCCCGCATTTACCGATTCTCCAGTCATTCGAGTTGGCCTCATTTCAGGACGCCTTTCCCAAACCTCGCAGACTCTACACGTCGTCCGCGCAACTCCGAGGGCCTTTGAACGTCCGCAATGGGAGCTATTGGAGAAGCGACTACTCGCATGGAAGTCAGGGATCGCGAGCGTGCTCGACGTTGTCGCTGTAGCACGGAAACGAGGTGGCGTAGAGGCAGTGACGAGTGCAAGCACTAGTAATGTCCCGCCTGTGAGCACTGAGACACCCACACCTGCAGGAGTCGCGCAGACTGCTGCTGCTTGAGTGAGACCAGTCATGCAGCGTATAGAAAATGGGTACGGCACCCCTGCATGTTGTATGTAGGCTGTTGCTAGATGTATCGATGTTATTATACAGGTCACGATGTATCAAGTGGATCCGCCTGTGCTTTGGAACCTACGTGGGGACCCGCTAGTATCAGGATGTCTACAAACGATCTACGCCACAGCAAGTCTAGAAAGCAGGCATGACTACCATTCGCCATCAAAACCGATGAAACCTACACACACATCAATACATGCCAACCCATAGAATTCAGCACGCAATCTATTAACGCACCTGTCAACAAAAAGACCGGGAAGAACCGCTTCTTCTCCAGCGACGAGCACCAATTCCATGCACTTGTCAATCGACCGTCGATGCACGAGCCGGCATCAAAGTAATTGCCTGCCCCAGACCCATCGAACCCATGGCGGAAGAAATCCTGCAGGATCTCGCGACAACATGATTCGACGCTGCCGAAGTCGTCCTCAATATATGAGCGCAGCGCGGGATTCTCGGCGAGCTTTGGGATCTGCGACAGCGTGTTGCAGATTGGCAGGAGGATACGATAGATCTGCGAGTACTTGTCTAGGAAGATGACATTGTATCAAAATGACAAACAGACGGTTTGAAGGCACTGGAGACGCACCGATAAACATGAGCGAATTCGGGACATTGTGATCGCCCATATGGATGACAGACGAGCCTACCCAAGAACCAACGCTTCTCTGAGCGCGATTCAGGATGACTTGCATCATGCGCGCTGTCTTTGGAGCAGCTTGCACGCGGTTCAAGCCCTGTCCAGTGTCTCGCAAACGATACGGGACGTTCTCCGATAGAAGGTCCTGCTCGGCCAAGGACCACAGATGGAACATATCTGCATCATACGCGCTTAGGTATATTGCTTCCGTAGAAATATATCGTCGCGAGGCGTACCATGCAAGACCTCTCGCCAGAGGGTCAAACTCTGGATAACGTATGCGTACTGCTTCGAATGATCGTGCGTGAGACGCGCGCCGCCCTTGCCACTCTTGATCGCAAGGCTGCTTTTGCTATCCTTCGCATCCGTTGGGTGGAAGTACTTCTTGAGGTTGGCGATCATCTTGTCACATGGATCGCGGTTCACGCGCAAGAATGCATGGTTATCACCAATGCTATACAAGCATTGGCGGATCTGCTCTTGGCTCAGATTTCGTCGCTCGTGACGCGCTGCGAGCTCTTCGATCGCGCGCTCCTTAGACTTGATGTCCTTTTGTATTTCTCGTCGCGAGCGTCCTTCCGCATAAATCTCCTTCGTGGCGACAGAGACAAGATCGTCGCGCAGGAGATCGAGTGCGTCGCACTCTTCCAATATCGAGTAGACGGTCTCGATGGGCTTCACGCACGTGAAGTTGAGCATATCCTTGACTTCAGGACTTTGACTGTCCTGAATATCAAGATTCACACCGGGTCTGGGTGGATGATAAGAGCAGGACCAACCTGCAGCAAATACATGAGTTTGCCATACGTTGCCCGCATCTTGTCGGGGCTCATGATCTTGTGGCGCCGACCGAGCTCGAAGATTTGTTGGAAGAACTCCTCGTTCGCGGCAAAGTCACGGTCAGCGAACAGCTCCTGACCCTGCTTGTAGTCCGCAGACATGACAAGGCCAGACATGATGGCACAGAGCTCGCGGATTTGATGTACGATCCGTTTCGTTTTGCTCAGCCCAAAGCCTAATGTGTCGATCTTGTCCGTATATTCTGACACGTTCAGAGCGGCCTCGAGTAAACGCAGGTACTTGCGCTCTCTTAGCGACAGGCGGAGTGGGATGAATTTGGAGCGGTCAACGAACCACTCGCCCACTGTCGACTCGTTCTCGGCGGAGGATGCCTTGGCCGACGGAGTATTCCCCACTGCATTCTCCAGCTCCTCGTCGGAATCTTCGTCGACCTGCATCTGAGGCGAACACGGCTTGAGCTGTTCGTGCTTGTCATGCCATGAGATAACGAGACTCACAGACTCTGCCCCGCCATTTTTCGTGACATTTGTGGCAGGTGCACTAGTAGCAGTCCCATTCTGAAGCTTTGCCCGTTTATTGCGCCCGGACAAAGGTCGCGTAGCATGCCTCTTGCGCGTGCCTTTTCGATGCTGCGCAGTGAAGCAGACTTCGCAGTACTCATCTCCGCACGTTTCACAGAGTACTTGGGCCGGTTGGTCTAGGCAGTGTCACAGGTCGTCATGCATTCATGGCTTACGCACCGGGTTCGCAGCTATCTAACATACCTTCGCATTCTATACAAAAGCCGTGTGCAGCTGCACCCTCGGCCGTCTCTTCGTCTGCGCTACCCTCTGGGGCGTCTTTCAGAGGTGGCAGGTCTACGTTTTCATCGTCTCCATCGAGGATATTGTCAAGAGAGAAGGTTGAAGGCCCTGCAGACTTCTCTCCATTCGCAAGGTCATTTTCTTGTGCCATACTTCCCAGCTGGGCGCTGTCTAGCGAGCGCTATGGCTCGAGAAGGGGAAGGGGAAAGAGGACGAATTAAAGATGTGACACACGTGTATGTCATTTTCAATGCAACTACGGCGCTCAATTGCTGGACAAAGGGTAAACTGGCGCCCACTTTGTGCAGCGCACGATGACACAACCGATGAGATTTCGAGAAAACCCGTATACAATTGATTACTTGGTACAGTATAGTACGTGTAGAACCATCAAGACCAGAACGATAAAGCAGGAGTATCGTGGCAGAGTGGCAGTGCAAACAGTAGCGGCGTAGAATTTCAAGTGCAGCGTGCTATTTACGCATCCGCTTCTTAAATCGCTCCATAACCTGTCGATGCCAAGCTCAACTGGGGAACCCCGCGAGCGGAGAGGATGAACGCACCATCTCGTCCGTGGCCATCTGAGCCCGTTGCCGGTGGGGGTGTCGCTCCTCGTGATCTTCAGGCAACAGCCCCATTGCTTCCAGCTTCGCATCCCGGATGATATCCGCGTCGGATTTCATTTTCAAGTTCGGTCGGTAGACTTTCGGATCGCCGAATTCAGTCTCAACCCCACAAGTTGTTGGTCAATACTCACAGCGCGCAGCTGCCAAATGCTCTTCATCGTTTGCGTTCTTCTTGCGCTCCTTGCGCTCTTCCGTGAGGTAGCGCTTGGCTTTCTCCGTATCCTCAATATTCTTGAGGCGTGTGCTGGGTAGTGGTCAGCCGGGGGGATACAAATATAGCGACTTCGGTAAAACTCACTCCATTCCGAGATCCACCTCGGGTATCGCAGTCAGCATGGCAAGACTATTGGTGACGCTGCCCTCATCCTGTTCATTCTTCTCTTGCTTGACCTTGTACTTATCTGGAATGCGGAAGAGCTCGGCATAGGGATCTGGCGGACCATCGTCTTCCTTCTCTTCGTCTTGAGCTCCTCGTCTCAACTTCATGTTCTCCTCAATGTACGCCATCCTGTGTTATATGTCGATATCATAGACAGCCTCATACCGACATAAGAACGCACATATGCTTGTCCACGTCTAACACGTTCGTCTGTTGCGTGAAGTTGTTGGTCCGGACAACCTTCCTTGCCTTTGTCTCGGCATCTTCTTCCTCGCTACACCATGCTGACCGTCAGAGGTTACGAACACACGGCCTGCGGGTCATGAGCACGTACTCATCATCATCCTTCGTTGCTCCCTTCCTCAGCCCACCCTGCTCCTCTTCAGTCTCTCGAGGCCGCTTCTTCTTCTTCTTGACATCCCCCTTGACAAGCTTCTGGACATCAATGCCCTCTCGCGTGCGTCTGAGCTTCCGTAGCTCAATGAGATCAGAAACCCTATAGACATACCGTCAGGGTCAGTTGAAGATATCCAAAGCGTCAAGACCATGAACCTGACCAGAGTACCTACTCTAGTTTCACGTCATCTTCTTGCTCTTGTTTTTCTTGAGGTTCTTCCTCGACCTCAAGAGACTTTTGCCGGATATGTGGCTGAGGACGAGTACGTTTCCTGATCATGGTAGTTACTTGCAGACGATCGGGACATATTCCAAGCATTACACTCCGCGGTGGCGCAAACAGACGCCCAGCGTCTCTCGCCGGTACATAGCCAGGCCCATCCAGTGTCCACAAATTAGAATTACATACTGCTTCCAGGAACATACACAGTTAGACTTGCGAGTACACATTGATTTAGGACCTAACGAAACACTGAACTCGGGTAACTATACAACGCACGGTCGGTGATCGCAACGAGAACAGCGTCCAGCAGATCGACTGACAGCCAGGAGACAAGCACACAAAGCTACAAGATCTACTGCTGTTGAAATGTCTTCCTTTCACTTGCCGTGAAACGCGCCATTGACTTTCGCTGGCGCTTCTTCGTCAACGGACATCACACTGTCCTCGTCAACACTGTGGTCAATGGAAGCGCTCTCGTCTTCTTCGTCTTCGTCTTCCATCAACTTAGCTGCCACCTGAGCAGTGTAGCTGTGAGAAATGTTTGAAGAAGACAGGCGAAGCAGCCAACCTTCATAGCTTCTGCTTCATTCGAATAGTGGCGTCCGCGTGCTCGCAAGAAGGCTGCATGCTTAGCAGCGGCTATACAAGCGTTGATTAACACATCCAATGCGCTTGAGCACGTAGTACGCGTACCTTCCTCATCCATCTCCTCAAATTCTACTTCGTCCCCTGGCTGCCGACCGTCTAATCTGATTGTCTCTCGCATATCATCCGGCAAGTTGAAGCTCGTGCTCCTGCTTGACCGGCCACTTCCGCTGCCTGCGGTGCGACTGGAGAATGATGTGCGACGGGATGAAGGTGTGGATCCACCCCCAGTCGCACCTGTGCTACTGGAGGGCGATTGTGCACGGATGGGCGAAACGACGCCCGTGCCGTTCAGGTCGAGCGAGGGGATATCTACACGCACATAACACGTGGATAGATCAGTATCGGCCGCAGAGGGACGATGAGCGGGATGGCGAGCTTACCGCTCTCTACGGTGTCAGTCTCAGCATTGTATCGTACATAAGGAGTCTTGGGCTCTGTGATCTTCATTTGGCTATCCTTCTGCGCCTCGGTTAAGGCGAGGTTCTCTTCATCCCATTGCAGACTGCTTTGGATGAAGGTTTCATAGCCGCAATGCGATCAGAGAGTGAGGCACTGACTGTTGGCTTGTTGGGTGTACTGGCGGAGCATTCTTCAGGATGCCCTTCGGCTTGGAATTGGAACGGGACATGGGAGGCTGGTGGGGCGAAGGAGATGGCGAGTTTGAGATGACTTCTGTGGACATGTCTGCGATCCGAGTAGAGCTAGCTGTAGAGTACTGGGTATATAGCTTGACAATGGAAGAAAGTTACAGATGTTGATGACACAGTCAAGCTAGTTATAATAGACGAGGTCAGTGATGTTCGCAGGGTGTATGGGGCTGAAATGGCGCGCAGGCAAGACCCGGCGTTGCCGCATGCCATTCATTAGCGTCACGTGCATGACGCGTCGCGTTTAGATGACTGGTCGACCTTAAATGCCTCCGAGATTAAGATGCCAACTCGGATACTATTTACTACAACTCATCTTCTGTGCTTCAACACAATCATGCTGCGGGACGAGATTGCTGAAGGTCATACACGGCTGGTGTTCGATAATACTCTATTTGCCACGCACGAGACTCCCGTCGTATGTGCACCAATACAGACCCGTCGAGGCTTCGTGGTCTCCTTAGAGAGGGCTCATACTAATAATCTTGCATGTCATTTAAGGACATTTGCTCGCCTCACCACAAGGGGGCAGGCGACGGGACGCGAGGAATCTGCCGCCATCATGAACTCTATTGCCACGGAGCCGGTCCACCATTCTGAGTCCGTCACACGCTCCCCTTCCTCCAGCTCAGTCTTAGAAGGGTCCTCTGGGATCGTTTCTCCGCGGCTTGCGTAAAAAAACTGTGATACGATCCTCCCTAGTAAGCTTTATGGCGCCCCTGATAACCTGGACGTAGTAGATTGACTTCTTTGCGCGCACTAGAAACCGTTCACAATGCCCCACGCATGCGTCCCGTGCTCAAGTGCTGCCACTAGGCGATGCAGTGCTTGTTCATCCACGACTGCTTGGTATTGCAGTGCGCAATGTCAGAAAGACCATCGGGTGGAACATATATTCAACTGCAATCCGAGCGAAATCACAACCGCTGACCACCTCGCCCGTGCCGTCATCCGCGACCTCGTCCCCGAGGACATGCAAACCACCCGGGACTTCGGCTTCGAGCGAGCATTTACAGTGGAGAATCGCTCCAACCTCTTAGGCCTGTATATCGGGCTCATGAAGGTCATGCAGATACCGGCAGAGCAGATCCATATGTGGCGTGTTTCCGGAACGCTGATCCAGGAAATAAAAGCCGCTTTCAACAGTTGGCCTGAAAACAGCCGCGGACAATACTATCCGTGGTTCTTGAAGAACCAATGGGTCCTCGACGCCTCGTTGCCAGGTCCCTCCGAAAACCCTATTCACGACATGATCACACGCGCGAATCGCTATGTTAGGGTTCTCGCCAGCCCAGATGTAGAAAGCATGCGACAAATCGCGTCTTCGTGGCCCAAGTCCAAGTCTGCTTGTTACGCGCTTTGCATCAGTATTCTATCAGACTGGCGTCCTTCACCCGTGGGGAAAATTTGGGTAACATTCGGCTTCTGTGCCTGCCCCGACGAGTATGTTGAGTCAAAGCTCGTGATCATGTATAAAACCCTTTTCCAGCGATGCACCTTCGACGAATTCTGGCACGCCTACGACGAGTCTTCCCTGATGGATCTTTTCGACCGACACGGCTTGAAAGAAGATTGTCTCTGCATCCCCAATCTCGAAATCGTCCTGGAAGGCTCTCCTTTAGTCTTTTACTCGGTGTGGTACCTCAAGCAGTTCGCTGTCGATGAAACAGAGAGAGTTGTCCCGCAGTTTTCCGTCTTTATGGACTATGGCTTCAACAAATGCCTATCCCCGTCGCTTGTAAAAGATCTTAAAGGCATATACAAGCGGCTATTTTTGGAGGCACGCGTAGATCCAGTCAAGTTGCACGAAGCTTGCGTCGCTGGCAACCTCTTCAAGTTTGCGAGTGGGTTCGTGAAGATCAACAAAGGTCAGAGGAAGAAATTCGCGCGGTTAATGAAGAACCTGTATCCCCTCTCGACCTATCAGGTGCGAAGATGGGACAGAGATTTACATGTTGTCGAGCTGGAGTTTATGCGAGGATGGGACATAGAGCTGCGCGTTGTCGATCCGGGAGTCGTGCGCCGATGGGGTAAAATCCTGAGCGTTGTCATCGTAAGTCGTCGTAGTCTATTCAGCTTTGATACACTCATTAATTCTCGATTGGGGTTGTTCAGGGAATAGCGGTCTGTATATTTTCCGTTATCATCTATATGTTCGTTGACCATCGCCTCCTTGACATCTGAGTGACGAGATGTGGGCGGATGCGTCATATTCGTGGATAGATGTCTTCGAAGATATTCAAGTTTACTCGTCGACTAGCGTGTTCCGTGTGTTGGTGTGGCTATCTCATTTGGCATTCGGCAGCTACACACAGCATACGTTCCTGTCCATCTCCATGCGTGTACGGGTAACGGTCCTGAGATTTCCATCCAGAATCCGAGCACAATTGAATAGGACACCACTGCAATCATCGAATTGGGATACCCATGGAATGTCTGGGCGAAGTGCCCATTTATTTTAGATTCGGAACAACATTCTCAACATCGCTGCGCTTGCTGAAATAAGCGTGGTGGTCGAGTAGATGTCATGCAGTCAACTACTCGAAGTAATACGGATTATGAGTGGTCAGGTACCGGGTTTGTTTAGGTTTGTCGCTGCCACGAAGTGCGGAATTCTCTCGCACGTCTCACGGGTGCTCTTCCATTCTCAGCCAAAATGCTATGTATTACTGCCCTGAATTATGTCTATCGCAAGCGGCACCAGTCAATGGGTCTCGAGCGGGCATGCGAGCATTGTTCGTTATGTGTGTCGCCCCCGGTACCTTCGCTGACACCAAGATCTGCGAGTGGCACGAGAGAGGGCCTATGTCATCGAGGTAAGAGTCAGCGAAAAGCGTAACAATAGCCAAACCACCCGAATGCACAGCTTACCTTCCGTGCGCGCACTGAAAGGGTAGCGCAGTGCCTGCAAGATCTTGCACCAGGCGCGAGCATTGCTCCAACGTGAGCGGATCATTGAACATGATGGCACCTCAAAAAAGAATGAGCTCCGCGCGAGGTCTCTCACTAAGGTGTCCTCACCTCGGCATGCCTTGGAGTTGACCAACTCTAGCAGCTCACGAGGACACCATCGCATCGCCCTCTGCCATGACTCATCATCATCCTGTAAATCGCCTTGTAATACACCTTGGGTAGACGACGGCGTTGGGGCCAGTACAGGGATGCCCTCCGCCTCCAACTTGGCGAGGTAGCCCTTGACAAGGTTCTTCAATTCGTCTCCCGCTAGAAGCTGTCACAGATGGAGGTTGTGAAACCGACAATCTTCTAGGCCTCAATACTCACCTTTTCGCTCACTATATGCGGGATACCAGCGACCATGACCTGCATGTAGTCCCTCTCCATATTAGTCTCGCCCAGGGGAAAACCCTGGCCGCTGTCCTGATGTTCGAATTGTAGCTGCTCCAGGCCAGCAAAGTTCACGCCCCATCGCTCGAATGCGATACGGGTATGCTCTACTGTGAGCATTCGCGCCTCATGGCACGTTAGAAGGATCGGGACGGGTGTCTCCAGCACATCCACCCGAATGCAATCCTCTGATCCACCCGGAGAGTACCTGTCGTGCAAGAAACCTAGGCAGAGATCCTTCAAGAAACGTTCAACCCGTATACGTTCGTCAGCGGCGTGCTGGTCAATCAGCACCAGCGCCCGGCCCGGCCTTTGGGTGTCGACCTCTACATCGCTATCATCCTCGCCTGTGTCTAAAACGCAGGCAACGAATTTCCGATCGACCTGCGTCATTACGCGTGCTGAGCGGAGAGCTGTTCTACTGAAGCGCCCTGGTCGCGTCGGCTGCGAGCCTATGTCTAGCCAGTTGCCATGCTGCATCCCTCGTTGGGTGAACGGACCTCCTGTGTTTAGAGAGTGATGACAGCCGTGCGCATTGGCTGAAAAGGCAGCCAAGTGGGGGAGAGCTGGTATTCGTGGCTCGGGGATGGCATAAGCTTCGTTTGTCTAGAGCGACGTTGATAAATTCCGATTCGGTTCCAAGCTTCAGCGTTGTCACGCCGGCGTACCTGCAACGCTGTCCTAATCCAATCAGGCATATCTTCTATTCCTTCGAGGTCTTCGCCGCCCTTGCTGCTGCTGATCCGTGTGCTTGGTTTGATTGCGATCGTTCTCCGTCTATGTAGCGGCAGCCTTCCTTGTTGCTGGTTATGTGCTGGGTATGAGTTTCCTGTGCGGGTATCTACGACGAATATTTCTCCGGTATCTGGGTTTGTCCATGTTGTCTGCGCGGGTGCGTCATCATCCTCTGTCTGTGTAGTTACGTACAGCTTCAGGCCTGTTCTTTTCCGAATATGATATAGAAGACGTACAGGATTCGCGGTGAGGGGTAAGGCTGTCGTAGCAACACGGAGGCCTTCGATGGCTCCGCGAAAGGAAGGTGACCCTGGTCGTACTGTGTCCTGCTCATGAGAACGTTTTGTGCTCAGCGTGACCCGCCTTCTCTTCCGCGGCGGATGCATATCGGTCTGTAACGTTCTGCAGGAGCTATCGTTGCGTTGTCTGATGCGCTGGGCAACAAATCCGTGGCGAATGAGGAAGGATTCCACCACGCTGGCGAGGAAAGCGGTCACTGCCCCTGTATTCTGCCAACAGTGTAATGTGAGCGAAGTATCTACGCATGATAGTGTGTTTCAGCCGAGAGAAGCCCACCTGTAACTGAACGACAGTCTTGGCGGGCTCTACGCAATTGTCGACATGTTGCGGAGGAATGCTCAGTTTCAATACGTACGCCGGTTTCTTCTCAGTCTTCCGTGGTGATCGACGGGTGTCTGGCGACAGTCAATCTTTCTGAGAGTATACACATATTTCGCGCACATACTAGACCGTGGCAGGCTTGTCTCGCCTTCCTCGTCAAATGCCTGGGGATGTGTGCGTCAGCAGCGCCCTTGCCCCAGATCTCTTGTAGACACACATGCTTCGTAAATAAACTCGAGGAAAACTTCGAATCGATTAAACGGTGCAACTCGCACGGCGAAATTATATGATTATTGATGTCTGGTATAGTTAGTATTGGGGACTGCTTACTATGGTGAGCAATACTCACAGAGGAATTGGTATGTCTGGGCGCTCCATGATTAGTCACTTCCTTGAGTCCATAAGGATTCGTCGTACCTTTGAATGCGCTCCATCCAAGCTTATGAAACCTTCGAGCCTCATGCTATCTCGTACCTCGTTGATCTCATCGATGTGCTGATTGCAAGGTGAATTCTCATTCAAAAATGACATCAAGGACGACCGCACCTCCGCCAGCGCCTTTCCGTACAGATGGCGGAATGCTGCAAGGCTGGAAGACGTCTGTAATATCAGGTTGGTAAGGATGAGGGACATCCGGGAGTAGTGTCACCTTTGGTACAGTTATGATTCGCCCTTTACCAGAGCCCATATCTCGTGACTTACGAGTGTTCTCGAGCGAGAAAGAAATATGTGGGAAGGCGAGTGCAAAGGTCTCTATATCACGGCGGATCAGCTCTATTGCCCTTGAGGGAGATGGATGCGATAATCGGCGAATGGGAAGCTGAGAACAGTAATACGGGTCAGTTGCAAAGTTTCGTTACCACATAGCTACTGACATTATAAAAGGCGTCTCTAACGGAGACAACAGTTCCGGGAGATTCTCTGCGCCAACGAACCGAGGGTCCATTATATAGGATCGCCCCACCCTGGTTCCATCCCCTCGTGAGCTACCACATCAGACGAGCGGGAGCAGGGAGATCCACCTTGAGGATTACCGACCAGCTCTCTCTTGAGCGCGCTGTCCTGGAAGATATTTCGAGGCAGGAAAGATCTGCAGCGGAAGCTAACGCTGTGGAGAACATGTGAAATGTTCACAAGGTAAGAGTACATCGGTCGACGCACCTTCACCACGGAAGCCAAACGTCGATACTTGATCTAAGGATGCTGGGGTGTATGCCTTGGACGTACCTTCATAGCTTGAGCGTACATACGCGGGCTACAGTAGGCTCCGCGGAAACTCACCATACCGTCCGACCTCTGCGCCACCGGCGAGGACGTCAAACCCTTTTCTGTCTATGCCGACTCCGTCATCGCGCACCCAGAATGACCAGTCCTCGCAGTCTACTCCGATGTCAATATGCCGTGCATCGGCATCAAGCGAGTTCTGTATGAGCTCCGAGATGATTTGTGGAAGTGAAGTAAGGATCTGTGTGGAGCGCAGCCTGGACTGAGTCGCTGAGGGTAGGTGTTCGATGGGACGTGATGAACTGCTTTCATGATTATGATCCTTCAAAGGAAAGTGAGGTTTAGACCGCATTGTTATGAGCGGCACATGTGGATACTATATTGAACTTGTTAGGATGAACCATAAGCGAACATGAAGTCTGGCGGAAGCGCTCGAGTCGGACGCTCGCTGAGTCTGAAATCGTTCGCATCCGATCACTATCCATAAAGGGAAGGTCTAGTAGATCTGAATCTTACAAGCGCTCTCAACTTGTCGCGAGCGTGGAGTGGCCAAGACGATGTGGCTCCCTGCATGGCCAGGTGCATCGATGTGGCTCTATGTGTTATTTCTACTGCGGATAGCAGTGCATCGTGTGCAGAATCTCATGTCTAGACCGTCCGAGTCTCCATAGCTCGTCATGCACAGTCATGACCCGTACCATCGTCACCGACCCCGCAATTGCATCATGAGCGATTACAGGTACCGCTAACGCCTCGACATAACCTTCTCCAGAAGTATAAAGGACAATGCTCGCCGCTGCATGTTCCCTTAAGATATACCACGACTCATCTTCTCTCACATCGACCTCATTATATAACCACTTTTCGTAATCCACGACACAAACATGAACTCTGAGGGCTACAACAACTGTAAGTGCTCCTTACGTTCGCACCGAGTAGAAACATCTTTGTCTGACTATTCTGATCGCTGTAGCCGGCGGCGGCTTTGGCGGGCAGAACCAAGGCGGTCAAGGCTTCCAAGGCCAGGGAGGTCAAGGCTTCCAGGGCCAGGGAGGTCAGGGAACCCAGGACATGGGGGGCCAGGGAACCCAGGACATGGGGGGCCAGGGCCAGGGAGATCGGGGCGGTTACGGCCAAGGGGACCAGGGAGGCTACGGCCAGGGCCAGCAGGGAGGCTACGGCCAGGGCCAGGGCCAGCAGGGCGGTTACGGTCAGGACCAGCAGGGCGGTTACGGCCAGGACCAACAAGGCGGTTACGGACAGGGCCAGCAGGCCGGGGGTGGAGGGGGTGGTGACGACAACTACGGTGGTGGCGGTGGTGGCGGTAACAACTTCGGTGGCGGAGCCCAGCAGGGCGGTTTGGGCCAAGGAGGCTACGACCAGAATAACCAGGGAGCTGGTGCTGGGCCCGGTGGGAAGCCATCCATGACCCACCGCATCAAGGGTAATTATACTCTCTTGCTTCAAACGCCAATGTCAGACACTGATCGTGTTCTATATGCAGGCGATCTCCAGGAGATAGCTGGCAAGGTGACTGGCAACCAAGGAATGGTCCAGCGTGGTCAAGAGGAAAAGGTGTGTATCCAAATGCGCATGTTCGCCTACTGCCGGCGCTGACTCCGTTTTGACCAGTCCGGATACTGAACATAAATTCGTGCTTCCATCCCTGTATTTGTATGCCTTATGTGGGATTGTCGCGGTTACATGATACCAAAAAATGTTGCTGAATTTGGGGTCATACCATTAGTGTAGAATGAATTTATTGCATGCCGCGATGATATTGAACGTCCTAATCGACCCGTGAGATTTAACAATCTTTCGGTTGTCGTGTCAGCGAACCTATGAAATGACTTCGCGGCAGGATCCCAAATTGACATACGTTATTGGTCAATGGTCATGTTAGTCGCAAATGCACCACTGCGCCCGACTTTAGGTGTCATAGCTTCGTTCAAGGTTTATAATTTCAGAAGTCAAGGCCCACAATGAAATTTCCACGTCCACTTCCTAACTGCAGATTGCTGACCAGCCATATTTGCTAAATGCCACAAATCGTCTCTGTGTTGACAGAGAAGGCAACCAGAAGGTTCTTGAAAATATGCAACGTAATGAACGAGGACAAAGATAGCGGATAAAAGGCTACACAAGAAGCATACCGAGTGCTCAGTCTCGCATGTCCGCCATGACTGCGAAGCGATCGATGAAATCTGGGGGACGATGAAACAATCATCTCCTGCCCTTATTCGACCTCGATTTTGCGCCTCCGCCTTCTCGAGACAGCGCTGCGCTGCCCTTCCCCTTGCTCGCCACCCTGATCGCTTTCCTGACGTTGAGCACATCGTCTCCTGAGGACCTGGACTTCTTCGCTGTCGGTCCTCGATCGAGCCCCTGGAGGATGGCAAGGTTATGTGACTTTTCGTTGGAAGCGGATACCTCCGTGGGGTCAAACTGCGAACAGAAAATCAGTTCAGATGCTCTGGACATGGCAGAGACGCAGCGGCGCACCTTCCGCTTGACACCCTTGAGCTTCTTCTCCCCTTCCAGTTTGCGGTCAAACTTGCCCATGCTTGCCGTGCTCGACCGCGTCGTCGCCAGTGTCCTGTCGATCTGTTTTTTCCGCTCCTGCGGGGGGGCTGGCGCGGTCGCACTGGCGCTGGCGCCCTGCGCGCGAGCGAGATTTTGCTGGTGCTGTCGCTCATTCTTCGCCATCTTCTCCTTACGTGCATCGCGTGCAGCTTTTGCAGGGTCATGATCCACATCTTCCGTGATGTGTGTCAGGTCACTTGTGTGAGAACAGACGGAAAGTTGAGTACGCACCTGCGTTGGCGCGCACTTCTGAGAGCCACTGTGTCTCCTCCTTCTTGTTCGCGCCCTTCCAACCCCAGCGGTCTACCCAATCTTGTTTCTCCTCATCCCACACCTTCTTGTCCTTCCGCTTCTTCTGGATGCCCTTCGCCCTGGCAAACTGCTCCCACTTGGTGGGCGGCTTGGGCTTGGGCAGATGTTTTGCGCGGGGCAGCTGGGTGGTGGGCGGTGGGAGTTGTGCGAGGGGACCGTCAGCGGATGGTGTCGTAGGGAGTGCGAATAGGGCATTAATGAGTGCCTGAACGCCGTCGCGTGCAGTCGATTGCAGGTACTCTTCTAGGTCCTCGCTGCACGTAGAATGAATATCGTAGGCACATATTGAAGGTGAATATGTCTTACCCGTAGCTCTCAGTATCAACAGGATTGAGATCTGTGACTGCCAGAAAACCGGCATCGACCTCGAGAGGGATGTCTTTCTCGACGGCGACGGCTTTTCTGCGGCGTGTTTGGATGAGTAGACAGTGTTATGAACAGACCGCTCACTGTTTTTCTGCATGTGCAGCCAAAATATCGGAGACGTCCATGGCAGTGGCACTTGGTGATCGTGCACCGTGTATATGGCAAGGGTGAGGTTAACGAGATGCTTGGTGAGACCGGAACAGCGAAAATGCAGATGATCGGGCGCTACCGCCCGATCGTCGATCGTTTCTGATGGCTCAATACTGCGTCCATGTTACGGCGATTGCAATATTCAATATCTATGTTTCTCTATAAGACCATACATAATGCGTTTTGGGCATGCTATGATGACACAACTTGGCGTCGAATTTACGGGGCTATGGAGTGTGTTCGATTTTCTGTCTGGACATACAGACCGAGAGTACACATAGAATTACAGCATTGATTGGGATTCACAGGATACCGTAGTTATACATTTCAATATTGCTATATTATGCGTCCTTGGTCACCCAATCAGCACGACTACGCCGAGCTCAAGAAACTGGTACTTACACCTTCAGGTCTCTTCAATACAGCGACCTCCATTCTTGTGCCTAGCCCCCTCCATTTCGTGCCCGCTCCCGCCTGCTGAGATACCTCTGAGGGCATCTCAGTTAACACCTTGGCGACCCAGGTCGCATCTGTTAGAGGAGTCAAATCTTCCCGCTTAGGCAGCCTCTGAAGATGCGATAAGCGGAGTGAGACAGGGTCAGCATTCGAGGATCATGCACATACACGCTTCACCCAATCGTACGGGGCCTCCCATCCACTTGTCTCGCGAACTACCAGTGGAAGCGATGAGGTGAAGGAGTGGTATATTCTCGTGTCGTATGTCCGGAAAAGAACATTATCGACTCTGAGCGTAAAACGTGAGAGAATGAAGAAGCACGTCGGCATGACGCGCTAAGACGACGCGAGGTGAGCGGGCATGAAAGCAAAATGCGCACGATAAACTCACAATCCTGACGAGGATGTGCGATGAGCCATTGTCATGGAGCTCGTCCTCGTAGAGGGGTATCTCCGCATAGAACAGAATGGGATCTTGCCGCGTTAGCTCAGCAAGGGGGATGGTATGGGAAGGGTTGTCTAGATCAGCAAGCTGCCATAGGATAGGGTTTGACGACATTTGGTGGCCCGCATATACGGTGGTATACGTCCAGTCGTACGGTTTTGTGGCTACGGTCTTGGGCATCGGCAACTCAGACGATGGTCCTGTGCTGACATTGTGGAAGGTGAATGAGCTTCCTAGTATAGCGGCTAGCCACCGCACCGGCTCTTCAGCCATGCATCCGCATAGCCGACTTTTACCCCGCCATCTCCCTCCGCGAGCTCGCCATTCTTTACACCCTTCAAGGCCTCCTCTGTGTCGAACAAACATTGCCAGCCACTCGCGTTATGCTTCAACTCCAACGAGTTGTTCCCGAAAGTCATCTCGGGCAACGGGATCCCGCCTACGTTCGCCTGCAGCGAGTCGAGCTCGCCCGCATTTGAGATCGGGTTCGTACGTGCGGTGATCACCCAGTCCCCGATCTCGATGGCGCGCGAGTTGGGCGACTCCTTGAGCGTGTGATGCGGCACAGATATTGCCGCAGACATGAGCACGTCGCGGTACAATGGAGCGTGCACACAGTGTGAGGCTGAGGCCGCGGACTGAGTCGTATACGCCGTCACGGACGATGAGGAACGCGAAAGAGACGCGTCGCCGGAGTTTGAATGGGGAAAGTTGCCAAATGTGAGACTTGCTCGACGCGGCTACAGCTGCACGAACCGCTCCAGAGCGAGCTTGAAGCCTGACC
This sequence comes from Postia placenta MAD-698-R-SB12, assembly GCF_002117355.1. Taxonomy (NCBI): domain Eukaryota; kingdom Fungi; phylum Basidiomycota; class Agaricomycetes; order Polyporales; family Adustoporiaceae; genus Rhodonia; species Rhodonia placenta. The sequence goes on along the minus strand of NW_020169843.1, from coordinate 724,901 downwards.
TCTGCTTGGCCGTCACTGCCTCTACACCGTGCCATCATGGACAACTCGCGACCATCGTCACCAGATGCGCTCCCGCAGGACCTCTGGTCGTCCATTCTCGACTCAGTGTCGAGCACCCGCTCCATTCCTACTAAGCAGGTCCTCGTCCTGGGCGAACCGTCTTCAGGGAAGTCGGCATTAGTGTCTGCATTGTTGCAGAAACCTCCAGCAGATGCAGACAAGGAGGAAGAACGCTCAGACTTTGCGTTGGGCTATGACTGGGCGGATGTGCGAGACGATGCAGATGAAGGTGAGCACTCGCGTGGGGATGGTGTTGTAACAGTACGATTTACGACGCGCCCATGAGCCTAGATACCCTTGCGCGACTTTCTGTATACACAATACCCTCCTCCGCACCCTCATACACATCTCTGTTGCCACACTTCGTACCGCCACGGACGTGTCTGCCACATACAGTCGTTCTGATCATCCTAGACTGGACAAAACCTTGGACGTTCGTCGAGGAGCTAGAAACATGGCTTCAATGGGTGGAAAACTGGACAAAGGGAGATGGCGCAAGAGAACTCGAGATTACGCGAGAAGAGAATCGCGAACGACGTGAGCTCCTGTCGCGTTGTACCGCCCGCGCCTTCTGACCATACATGTTGCAGTACAGATGCACCTACAACATTATGCAGAGCCTACTGCTGACCCGCTACCCGCCACGTCCAATCTATCAGGTACAGATCTACCTCTGGGGCCTGGTACTTTCACGCATAACGCAGCCGGCGTGCCAATCATCGTGGCATGCACCAAGGCTGACCTCATTGACGAGAACAACGACGTCATCGGTGCGGGAACCTCTGGCATGGGGGGTATGGTCAAGGGGAAGGGAGGCGAATGGGAGGAGCGGACAGACGGCGTCATGCAGGTTCTGCGGACGGTGTGCCTCAAATGTATTTTTTTGCTTCAGCCTTTGTGCTCTTGCTGATATACCTCTCTCTCAGATGGTGCCGGGCTCTTTTATACAACGCCTTTGCCTGATACGCTACAAGTGTTGCGGCAATACGCCCTCCACCTCCTTTTCATGCCTCCAGCGTCGTCACCTGGCTTCTCGTCAGGAACAGAAGCTCCAGCACCCGTGCGGAATCCCTTTCCCTTCCAGCAAAAACCAAACACATTAGACCGAGACAGGATTGTTGTGCCAGCAGGGTGGGACAGCTGGGGTAAGATAGGTGTTCTCCGGGACGGGTTCGACGCCAAGCTGTGGGGCGAAGCATGGGAACGCGATCTTGAGCCAATGGAGGGTGAGACAGAGCCTGGGGCCAAGAGGTTGTACAGCTCGCTCGTACCTGATCAGGGTGCCAAGGTTGGTGTCTGTCTTCGTTGTCGGCACCGTGTAGATGGCTGATTGCTCCTCGTAGCCGCCACCATTGCCGCCGGTCAACAACCCTACCCCAGAACAAGCCTTCCTCGCGAAGAACTACGACGAGAACTCGAAGAAACCAGACCGAGATCCACGTGGTGCGTTCCGAAACCCCAATGAGACGGTTGCGACGGGTATTGTCGGCCCCATGGGCAGCATCAGTTTCGCTCTTCCAAATGTGGAGCGGGCGCTCACGGAGATGGAGGGCGTCGCAGGAGGGGGTGGGAGCACGTTGGGCACGAACGGAGGCGGGGACGCTGCTGCACGGAAACTCACAACACGTCCTGCGGCTCGTATGCAGACATCGACGCTGGCTGTGCCAATGGCACAATCAACATCGCGGTCGCCAGCACCGTCACCCACTCTGACTGCGTCCCCAAGTACGCCGGGAGGGCCAACGCAGCACGAGGTGCTGCAGAATTTCTTCCAAAGCTTGCTGAGCTCGAACAAGGAGAGGTCTGCTACGACCACGAGTGCCTCTGCGACGAGGACGACGTCGCCAAAGGCGAACGGAAATACGAACGGGGCGGACGAAGGGACCTAGGAAGAGATACCCTACATGTATGCTGGACCTTTAATGTTGTTTATGCGGAGCTATCGGTCGCTTCTTTCGAGCCATATACTGTAAGTAACATGATACAAAACGTTCTATTGATCACGCGTTTGTCACAGTGACCCAGACGTATATGCGTGAGAAACTTCTAGCTGGGGTCCTGCGCTGCCTCCTGACATATGAGACGTAACTTATAGCAGGAATTGGAATAGTGTTGCTGGCCGATACTCCAATCGGAAACTAAAGCGGTTCGCAATATCAAGAATGTGGTGTAAGGTTAAGATTCAAGGGCACGTTGCGACTGCGCTCTTGTCGAAATATGGAGTCTGCTGACCACTGTAGTACCGCGCTCGACAGCTGGCCGAGCCTTGTTCCCTGCTTTTATACACGTGAAGCTCATGCCCTGTCACCCAATCGTTGCCCAAGCCCATAATAAGGTGAGCATATGACAGGGTCTCCGAGGTTCAACGTTCATGAACAGCGCTTTGAGATAGCCCATTAACAGACATCTACATTCCACTCTCATTAATGACGTCTACTTACAGATCGTGACATTCACGGTTCACGGAAAGTTCCTTTGCCCCGTTGGACCCATGCGTCGCAGGGAAGGCACGTGCGCAGGTGGACTTACGCCTACCCGTGGACTTCCCAGCTTCGTTATCATACAAACCGATAAAAGCCGAGCCTTTGCAGCGAAAGGGCCAACCCATAGTTACTCCTCTCGAGATGAGCTTTGGGCTTCGTCACAACAGTACATATGTCTTTGTCAATTACGCCCTCAAAACCCGTCTACGGCTCCCAAATGATAATTACGAACAGCCACTCATCAGTATGAGTTCACCTAAGGACCATCCTGCCATCGACAGCGAAAAGGTTCGGTGAACTTCAATATTCGGTGTACGTTGCTTATTGAATCAAATGACTTAGTGGAAAGCAATATCCGGTCCAGGCGGCCAATATCAGTTTTTGAATGCGAAATTCTCTACCTACATCACTAGTAGGATCCCTCTCGAGGAAGATGGAGAGGTTGTAGGGCGGGTATCTGGTGCTATAGATTCAATCTGGTGGTTTGTGGAGAACCTGTCGAGCCACGGTCCCGACGCCTATGTGTATAGTGGTTTTATCAACTCGTATTTGCTCCCCTCTAATCTCACGCATTTCATTAGCATAAGGCCTTCCTCACAACCAAATCTTTGCTGGAGTCTGATAAGCGGGGAGGATGAGACACCAGTATGTCTGCATGAAATATTGCCATTGCTTTCGTTTTTAATCAGATACGCCAAGCTTTGCCTGCAGGAATTCACGCCGAATCCTGAGAATATATGGCAGGTGATTTCCCTTTGTCATTTTGTCACGTTGAAAATCAATATGTTGATCTGTGTGCTGGTGGTAACTGTGAAATCTCCTTGACCTAGGTTGTGCAGATTGACATACCTGGTCAAGCTATACAGGAGCATTTCAATGCTGGTAATACACTACGTCGAAGTTATTCCAACCAGGAAGATGCAAAAGAAGACATCGACCCCGATGGATTCGCGCTTGTTGCCCATTACATTCATTCAGCCACAGTGGATAGCACGAAGAAGGTGGAGATGATATCGCAGGTCATGACTGATCTCGAATCACACTCATCGAACAGTTCCAATTATACTCATACTCAAAGTCGAGAGTCTTGTGATCAAAATCATGCACCGGAACACACTGCCGGCTATATCACTGTGCTTGCATTGATTAATGCTTTCGTTCGGTCTTCCGATTTCGACGCCGACGAGAAGGTTAAGAACATCGATACCATCCTCTCTCTGAAAGATGCCGGCGTGCTTTTGCCACCCTTGCCAGAGGCAGAAAATATATCTCAATATTTCGTAACCACTCTGGATTATGTTTGTGCATTCATCAAGGGCTAATAGTACAATTACTCATTAGACGGACAGGTCCTGTCGAAGTGCACCCTCAGTCAGCCACTTTACAGAAGGTGTTTTCGTCACTTGCGAAGCGTTTCCGCACGTACTGGACACCTGCCCGCAACGTTTTTACTGGCGACGCCCAAACTCTCAAAAACGAAATACATCGCATATGGGGGGTTTTCGGATGTTTGGCTAGGCACATACGACGGTGATCAAAGTGTGGCCTTCAAGGTTCTCCGGTTCACGAATGAAAGCAACCGACAGAAGACCATAAAGGTTTACCCATTGCCTCGCATGATGATCCGTCTCTCTATCATACTGACCAGCCTCCCATGATAGAACTTCTGTCGAGAAGCAGTTGTGTGGAAGCACCTCAACCATCCTAATATCGTCCGTTTTCTTGGTGTCAATATGGACGTCTTTCCCCTGTGTTTGATTAGCGAGTGGATGATCCACCAAGATGTCAGCACATATATACACAAGCAGAACCCGCCGGTTGACCGGCGTATGATTGTGCGTTCGTGGCTGATTACATGAGAAAGGCTCTCTCTGAGAAGTGCTCTGTTAGATCATGGATATAGCTGATGGCTTGCATTATCTACACGACTTTCGTCTAGTTCACGGTGATCTCAAATGCGTATGTCCGCAATTCCTTCGGGGAAGCTTACTTCTCACCAGATCCCATCAGGCAAATGTTCTTGTGGACGAGAAGGGTCGCGCTAAACTCGCTGATTTCGGGCTCTCTTCCATTATTTATGAAGCTGGCAGCTACCAGAAATTCAGTCTGACGGCTACCCCACAAGGCACTTTGCGTTGGATGGCTCCCGAGTTACATGACCCTGAAGACGCAGGTATTGGAGAGGATGACGCCTTGTTGACTGCAGCTAGCGACGTGTACGCCTTTGCCATGGTCATGCTAGAGGTAACACGGTTGATTTGCTTTTGTGAGCCTGCTCAGTTTCTGACATATATAACAGCTCTACACAGGACGAGTGCCATACTCAGAATGCCGCACCGACGGTGCTGTCATTGCTAGAGTGATCAATCAAGACAAACCCAAACGTCCGGACGGTACAGAGAACTTAGGACTCACTGACAACATTTGGGCCCTCATGGAGATGTGCTGGAGCTACAGGCGAGGTGATCGTCCGACCATGACTATTGTTCGTCAAAACCTGGCGGAATACTTTCATCCTTTCGCACATCGTATGTGTTTCTCCAGTATCACACTCTAGACTTGCCTCGCTCACTGACTACTTTGGCAGCTTCGAGTAGACACGCATGAAACGTTGAATCCTTGCTAGATATGTGTTTGTGTATGAGGCTAAGCCGCGGTAGCGCTGCTCAATTATGAACATCATGCCATGTCTCGCTTTCTCTTGTGCCCATTCCTTGTACTTTATTGGCAGCCTTTCGTCGTCACGTCAGTGTAATTCTCTACGGAACTTGCCACTTGCATTGCGATGTTTGAATTAGACGGTGTACTTTCTCCTAGCAGTAAGAGTTCCCCCTAGGTGTGTTCCGGACCTTTCGTGTATTCTTCAAAGCAATAAGCCGCTTCTTCCATACCAGTCAATTGCCGATCATTCAATTGACTAGGAACATGAAGATGGATTAGTCAAAAGAGTGAATACAACACCTGCCTGTTTGGGCGTCACACCTTTCAGCCACCGGGGCGTGGGCCGCTCATGCGAGCCAAGACTGATCTCAAGGACTGCCCATCTCATCACAAATGTCGTTCGTGATAAACGGTGCCATACGACAACAACCCATGACTGCGATTGCAGGGCCTAGACCACGCGCTAACAGCTATATCCCGACACGACACGACATTTTAACAGCCGCACGCAGGCTTCCGAGATATTTAGCGGCGGGAAGCTAGTCAGACTGCCTCGCTTGCCCCCCTCGTCTTTTTCCGCTGATATGGCCCTTGAAACATCCGAGCGACTTGCACCTACTGAGTCGTTACATCAGTTAAACAGTCTTCGGATTCCAGGGCCGGGATACACACAAGATGAAGTCGTCTCAGACGAAGAGCTAGAGCCCACGGAATGGCCGGATAGGCAGAGATCCAGACGTGCCACTGGTATTGAAGATCTAGGGAGCATAGTCACAGCCAGACGGCCCTCGTTCATGAGAGGCCCTTCTGACCACACTCTCGCTGTCTCCAGTGTGCATGACAAGTCTGCAACTGTTTCCGAGCTCGATTTATCTCGCGTACCTTCCTTGCCGCAAGTCGCTGAAGTCCCAGACTCTACCGCAATAGCGATTATCCCAGTAGAGCACTCATACCCCCCACAAGTGACCATTACTCCCGCTGTCATAGGTCTGCCTGAAAGTCAGGGCTTGCGCCGTCTGCGCATGTTCGCATCCTTCTGCACTCTCTTCTTAGCCGGCTGGAAGTGAGCGATCTGTTCTCTCAATTCATTGCGCTCTCACGTTCATTGTGTTCCAGTGGTGGTGCAACTGGAGCCTTGATCCCTTACATTGAGAAGACCTATGGGATTACTTATGCTCACGTTGCCATCCTTTTTGTGACCACCTTCATTGGGTATATCGTAGCAGCTGCTGGTGCCGGTACTCTGGCGAGAAAGGTTGGATTCGGACACGCATTATGTATTGCCGTTATTGTAGAACTAGCGGGGGTATGCCCGCTCAACTTCCGTGAACGAAACTGCAGCTGACATGTTCTTCTCGGTTTCCAGAATATTATCAATAGCTCTCAGCAAAAGAGTTTCCCGCTCATGTGTTTTGGCTTTTTTGTTGTAGGTTCCGCTTTTGCCACTCAGGTAGGTCTCTGTCATACTTAGAGTTACTATGCGGATGCTGGATTGTCGTATTCCAGCTGGGACTCTGTAACGCCTACTTCGCTATTTTGCCTAAACCGCTACATTGGACGGGCATTCTGCATGGTATTTACGGCCTGGGTGCATTCGCGAGCCCCTTGGTGGCTACAGCAATAGCGAGCCGTGGCATACCGGTGAGTCGAGCCCCCTCTCTCGGATGCCATCTAGCTCAGTATTTTCACAGTACCACTTCTTCTATCTTACCAATGTCGGCATGAATGTTCCTGTCTTCGTGTTGGTCTGGCTTGCGTTTCGCAATCTGTTCGCTCTGCCTCAAGCCCCGGACGCCTCGGCAAGGGAAGAATCTGCATCAACCGCCCTCCGGGACACTCTAAAGAGTCGTGCAGTGTGGACGCTCTCCATGTTCCTGGTTTTCTATGTGGGGTAAGTCGAGCATGGGATTATGCGCCCTTCAGTTCTGATGATGTTTCTGGCAGGGCTGAAGAATCCATGTACGCTTACATTCTATAGTCCTGTGAAACAATAGCTGACCTAATTCTCCAAAGTGGTGGATGGATCGTTTCATACATCCTAGAAGTCCGGCAAGGCAGCCCTGAAGGCGCGTCTTGGGTGGCTTCTTCGTTCTACCTGGGTAAGCGGTCTGCGCAACATCTACTCTTGTCGGGCTGTCAATATCCTTCCAACAGGTATCGCTATTGGCCGGATAGCCCTGCCTACGCTTAACATGCTCATGGGCGAGCGCCTCGCCGTCTTCGTCTACCTGCTGTGTGCCATCGCGCTGGAGCTCCTTGCATGGTTCCTGCCCTTCCTCGCATCCACTGCCGTCTGCACAGCTTTCGTCGGCCTCGCCATCTCCACATTCTATACCGCAGCTATTACCATGGGCGGAAAGCTCATCCCGCGGAGCATGCATGCAGATGCGTTCGCCTTGATCAGCTCTATTGGGCAAAGTGGGAGCGCGTTCTGGCCTCTGATCGTCGGCATCATGAGCACTAAGAGCGGGATTTGGGTGGTCGAGCCCACCGTCGTTGCGCTGCTGGGTGCTCAGGGCATCTGCTGGGCGTTGGTCCCGAAAGTAGGCAGAAGAGTTGAATAATAGACGCCTGCTATCGCTGGTAGCCCCCCCAACATAGAGACGACTTCGGTGGAATATTGATACGAGGTGTTGTACTTACCCAGATGCAACACGTTCATCTCAAAGCGATATAATCGCATTACAGAGCAGAAACATCGAGGCATACATGAAGGGAGGCAGCGAGTGCTACAGAGTGCCTGTGATATTCGTAGATCACAATTGCAAGAAAGACTAAGTAACCAAGTTTTAAAAATGAAAAGGAACTCGTAACCGACAGCCCAGTAAAGACGCGTAACTTGGGGCAACGTGCGACAGAAGAGACGTTGAGCAGGGAGAACATGAGGGGTATGACAGCGAGTACTCTGAATGACCTGACGATGTATCGTATCTCTGACAAGACGTTTGGCAGCTAATAATGATGAGGGTGCACAACATGATAGAGCAAATGCAGAACGGCGAGACGTGTTATAAAGCGACTAGTAGTAGATCATAGGGGGCTGGGGGGTACGATGGTCCGCGGGAGGGTACATCTCGTAATGCATGACCTGGGGCGACATGTCCATGTACGTTGGATAGGCATAAGCATCAGGATAATAGTAGGGCTGGTACGCCGGATAAGCCATTGGCTGTTCAGCGACGAGTGGCTGCGGTTGCTCAATATGCTGTAGTCCATTCGGCGCAGCGATGCTCTCTTCATCCAGCGCTTGGGGAGTGCCCATGTCTGTGGGCTGATACAGCTGGGCATCGGGGTACGCCTCGGAACTGGACATCGACGTCCTCAAGCCGGAGGGTCGCGTAGCTTTCTTGCCGTCCGTCCCATCCGGCGCACGAATCTCGATACGGCTACTTTGGCGTGCGGGCGTGAAGAAGGGCACGCCCGTCGCCGGATCTACGAACTGACCAACAGGCGGTGTATGAGGATGTGCAAGGAAGTCGGGCGACACCGTGGAGTGATGGTGCATGTGGGCAGGGACATATGAGTGGGAGGGATGAGGGACGTGGCCGTGCATCATCGGTCGTGGCGTAAACATGGGTGGGGGAGTCGATTGAAGGATCACGGGACGACCGGTAGCGAGCTCATAGGGCATGCCATGGTGATTGAAAGCAACACCTGGAGGCAATGGAACGCCGTATCCGTACGACGGATTGTACGAGGGCGGGGTCTGGGGGACAGGAGAGAAAGAGGTTTGCAGTGGGTGAAGAGCTGGCGGGGCGGGGCGCGGTGCCTCTGTCGACGGCGATGCAGTGGGAGGTGCCTGTGTCGAAAGCGATGGGCGCCGGAGAACCGTCTCCTTTATTATGGGACTAGGCGACGAAGCTGTGGGACGGAGAACAAGCGGGTCCAACGACAAAGGGCTTATGTGTTGCTGTTGACCTCTGGTGTCCAGCTGCTGCGAAGATGGCGTCGAGTGCGATGCATGCGACATGGGATGTACAGACGGAGGGGGCAGCGACGGAGGTGCGGACGGTTCGCTGGGTGGCGAAGCATCTTGTTTCTGTGGTATGGGAATCTCGATCCGCCTGTTCGGAACAATGTTCGGGCGGACCGTGAACACCTCCTCAATGGAGAGCTCTGCCATTGTGGTTGCAGACTCCTCGACATTGACAGCCTCGGCGGGTACCTCTTGCGTCTCCTCCTTAGCTTTCTCCTTGCCCGCTCGCGGGGGAATGCGAACCGTGAAGATCTTCTCCGTTTCATCTTGCAAGAATTCGGAAGGATCCTCAAAGCCAACCTGGGACATAGGATACGAACGAGGAGGTCCTCTGATGATATGCTCAGGACCACCGGGGAGCTTCACACGGTAGCCGGGCCCTTGCCCAGGACGGGGTTTGAGGGCGGGATCAAAGTAGAGGAACGCCTCGTGATGCTTCGTCCACTCGCGCTCGGGCTTCATAGCGAACCAAGGCCGGTCGGCTGTCCCGCGACCAAGGAAACCAGGATTCCACCCGCCGCGCCCTCGACCACCGAAGAAGCCGCCTCTCCCACGGAAGGCAAAACCACGCTGGGGCCCGAAACGAGCTGGTTGCTGCTGGTCCTGTACGCGCTGCCGCCGCTGCTCGTCCCGCCGCTTCATCTCCTCGAATCCATCGTGTGTCCATGTCTTTTCGACCGGTGGCACCTCATCCACAACCTCAGCTCCATCAACCTGCTCTTCTCCGAACTCGTCTGTGTCATTGGGAGGACGTCCACCAGCGAATCCTCCCCGACCACCACGGCCGCGCATCGTGAAAGCGCTCCGACCACGCCCACGAGACTGCCATCGACCACGCCACCATCCGCTGAGACTACGAAGATCCTTGTCCAGCAGGCGGTCATCATGTCCCCAGAACTCACCCACCTTCGGCACGAATGAAGGGTCTGTCTCCAGCCGCTGCTGGTATGCCTGTCTGGCTGTCTGGCCACGCGAGCGATTCTGGCGATGCTCGTCTGAGCGCTCGAAAGAAGTCGCCTCCTCCAACTGCTCATGCGCATCATCATCATCAGGCTCCTCGGCGTGGTGAGGAGGCGGTGATGCTAAGGGCGGCGCAGGAGGAGCAGACGTCGACCTCTGCGCATCAGACCGTTTTCCTTGTTTGTGCACCTTGCGCGAGCGAGGGGCAGAGACAAGGTGTTGGTCGAGCGGACTGCGCCCGAGGTCAGCAAAATCGATGACAGGGAGATCCTCCGTGCCATTCGCATGTTCGGACGCGACCATGTCCGCCCAGTCCGTTGTGGCGACAAACGGGCCGGATTCAACCTGCTTCGGCGTGATGCCGTTTGCAAGAGAGACACGACCATCAAGCTCGGGAGGCGGAGGACTTTGTGTCGTGCTTGGGGTGACGACTTCCGACCGTCCGTTCAGGTGATGATCGTCCGACAGGGACTCTGTCTCCGACTCCGAGTCGACAGAAGAGTCGTCTGTGTCGTCGTCCGATGTGATCTCCCGCACGATTTCATCATCGCTCTCGGCTCCATTGACTGCTCTCCCGCGCCGTTTCACGATCCTAGTCTTTCTCCGGTGAGAAGAAGCGTCGACAGCAGATTTAGTTGATGATAAAGCGGCAGGCATGATCTGGGAAGCGAGACCAGAAGTGAGGCTAACACGCAGCACAATTCGGCAAGGCAGACCTACTTAGAAATGAAAAGAGGTTGCTATGTGTGATGAAAGAGCGAGCCGGCGTGGAAAGCGAGGGCGTCGTGAGTGGCGATGAGGAAGATGCCTCGGGGCAGCGAGGAGCGCGGCGTCAGGCCAGTGCGCCGCCCGATTTGTCAGCACGAGTCACCTTCTCTTGTTCCCGCTCCCGCAGTCCCTTTGGCGCGCCTCCACACCGCTCGGCTTTGCAGTCCCTGCAGTAAGTACGACGGTCAGATATCCGTCAGCCTTTGTACGGTTGCTATGTTTTCTGAGCAAAAGTCGACTTGACGTGTTCAGTTGTGGCGAATTTCTTGGAGGGCTTTCGCGGCGCAGGCTACATCACTCTATCGAAGGTCCGAGGGTATTGAGAATGTGCGATACTGAGCCACGCTGCTTAGTTCACCTCTCGGATAGGACCGTTCACCGTTGTATGCTCGATCTGGTGGTGAGCAATCCTACACAATCGAAAATGCATACTCTTTGAATTGTCTCAGCGCCTCCTGAGCTTGTCCGCTCGTCTCGAACATCTTAAACAGACAACGGCATAGAATCACTTGCTGGATTCTCGGCTAAGGGATCAAGTACTTTTGATGTGCAATGCAACATCACTTTATCCGTCTTCTGGAAAGTTCCTTTGCGACATAAATATGGTGTTTCTACGGTGGCATATGTGAAACGCTGCGAGAGGAATATGCTTTATCCCATGTGTGCCATGCGTTCATTCTGCAGCCCCTTTGAACACACAACATGACGTACCTCCCATTTATGATTGACTATGGTCCCGAATGTTGCCGACGCCCCGAGAAATCGTAAGTACTAAGGGGCGTTTGAGTCAAAATTGCTGATTCTCAGTGCTCCTTTCATTGCGTCAAGGGTGCGATTGCTTTTCTCCTCCGAAAGATGGTCGCCAACTTACATAGCTCACGCAGGTCTGCCCTCCCTAGATCACTGACAGTATGAATGCTTGGATGACTGCGTTCCACCAAGCACCATCGGGATAACACAGATAAAGTGAATGCCAGTGAATGTCATGTTCAAGCTTCAAGGTTTCTCACCTCTCAGCGATGTCGACCACGTTTCCCGCTACTAGATGATCCATCAGTGAGTATCTGACAGCAATTCAGGGCATTCCTTTGGATCAAGGTTTACTCGAACGCTATGGTCGCCTTCAGGCCTCACTCCCTTGAATCATGAATACTAGAATTGCAAAGAAAAAATTGATTGGCCAAACGAGTGACAAACGGGACCATTAGTCAGGGACTATACGTTAGTGCTGCGCTAGCAATGGGGGCTAGAAAGATCTGATCCCATCCGACGACAGATGATTTACGCCGTGATCCCTGCCTTCTTCATCTGCTCCTCACACCAGTCCCACAGTTTCGCGCGCAGCGCAGGATCATCGGCCTGAGGTGGAAACAGTGCCTGGTTAACGGAGGCGGACAACACAAATAGACCACATACCTCGCTGCGGAGGACATGGCCCCTCCTTGCCCAAGGGAAGAAGTACCGACCCGAGTCCTCCTTGGTGACCTCCGGCGACGTGCACGCGTACAGCTGGGTTAGGGCGCCGTACGAGACGGGATACTTCAGCTTCGCCATGAGGGTCTGTTGTACTCTCAGCGTTACTGCTTGCAAGTCCGCGAAATTCGGGCACCACTTACGTTCGGTGTGATTAGAGAACCTTTTTGGTGCGTCCACAAGCCGGTGTCAATGTTTCCCGGGCTGACAGCCGCAGAGATGATGCCTGTGTGCAAATGAACGATCAGTACGCGTCTGCCGTGAGCGCGCGCGTTTCCACCTACCCTGGTCAGTGTATCGACGCGCGAGCTCTCGCGCGTAGACGAGATCGCCAAGCTTTGACTGCGCGTAGCGCAGGTACCTAGATCCTTTGGACAGGTCGTCAAATCTGATGCCGCCCTGTCACAAGCGTGGTCAGGGTGTGAGCGATTATTCTCACACAATGGCAGGACATACTAATGGACACCATCCATGCGCCATGGAGGACACATTGACTACACGAACTGTGCCGTCTGGAGTCTCTTTTGTGGTCTTAAGCAGCGTTGGCAATAGTAAACGCGTTAGTACGAAGGGCCCCAGTACTATTAAACTGGTCAGAATGCAGCTGAAGTTTGAAGAATTGAAGCTTACCGTTTGTAGCGAATTGGAGGTCAATGCCCATGGGGCCCTTCAGGCCTTCTGGAGGCATCATAATGCCGGCATTATTCAGTAGAATGTCAAGTCTGGTTTCCTTGCTACAGACGCGTTCAGTTTAGGCCAAGCTGTTCCTAAGGAACGTGATGTGTACCTGGTAAATTCATCCACGGCGCGCTTCACGCTTTGCAAGTCGTCCAGGCTCAATACCAGCAGCACGGCCTCGCCGCTAGAATTCTGCAACTTTGCCAATTCGTCGTTGATTTTCTGTACGGCTGCAGTGCCTTTCTCCTGCGAGCGGGCGGTCGCATAGACCTTTGCTCCATGGGAAGCAAGAATGCGCGCAGACTCAAAGCCCAAACCTGTGTTGGCACCTGTACACGTACTGAGCGTTACAGTGAAGTACTACATTATTGATGGTACGCACCGGTTACTATTGCAACTTTCCCAGTGAGGTCGGGGATTTCCTCGGCCGACCACTGCCAGGTACGTTAGGACAATCATCTCCCAGGACATGAAAACTTACCGTAGGCTTTGGAGGAAAGACTTCCTTGTAGAGAAGCGCGAGCCTGGAGGGCAAGCAGAGGGCGAGGGGGAAGTGTACATTGACCATTGTGTAGTTTGATGATGTCCAAAAAGGTGGGGGGAAAACGGTGTCAACGGACATTCGTTTATATAGTGCCCATTGAACCCACCAACAGCTGGCAATCTGCACCCTTGACTTCGGTTCCAGCAGCGAGAAACTTGCTTGCAAAATCGCGATGTGCAGTATGACCAAACGTGTTGGCCGATCGCTGAATCATGGCGCTTTCATAGCCTCAGATCACTGTCTCGATCGTGGTCCGATGCGAACTCCGCGGGTGCCTAGAGGACCCCTGAATATAGGGGGGAGCCCTGATCCCAATTTCTCAAATTTGGGTCGATTTGTACGGCGGAAAATTAGCGTTTTGGCCTGATATGTCCGGAAAAATCTAGCTGCCGCCTGATTCCGGTCAAAATGTCTGGAATTTGTATCTTTTCGTACCAGGCTGTCGAAAATGGATCAGGGTTCCCAAAAATACACTTTCGCCCCCCGAGTTTGATTCTGACGTCGTAATGAGGACTGGACACTTGTACCATGTAGCATCAAAACATGAAGTCTTTTCAAGCATCTTTGCCTTCTGAATCTGAGTGATCACCATTGCGCGCCTTTGCTTTAGAGGTGGTTGCTCCTTTGCCTTCATGCGCGCAGTACCAAGTATTTCGACTGATACGAGATAGGCAGTTGGGTGCCACTGAAACAGGTACTCGACAGCAAAGAAAACAATCTGACGAGAAGTGGGCAAACGAGAGGCACTTAAGTTGTCTTGAGCACGACGCGACGCGACGTCGTGGGATCGTCCGTATGCATGTCACGTGATGGAGGATGTTCAAACCGAGCATACTTAAGCGCGGGGCAGGCTTGTCCGATCAGGATATGTCTGGAAATCGTACCAGGGATGAGGGTTACGACAGACCGATTTTGTCGGGAAAAAAACAGGGATCAGGGTCCAAAATCGCCCAGATTTGTCCGGATTGGGATCATGGTTCCTCCCCTATATCCAGGGGTCCTGTGCCTAGCCAATGCCTTGAGTCTCGCCGCGGCAAATAGAAACGTAGGGTCTCTGTTTCGGGGGGTCATCTGAGCCTTGCAAGAAGGCATCTCGTCCGCTATGATCTAAAGTTGAAGTTGACAACGTGCATCGTGCTGATAGGGGGAGACGAGACGCGTCCAACATACGAAATAGCGAGTAGCACCAAGTTCACCCGGTACTCCGACTCAGTTTCAAGCACGACCGCCGACCGCCCACGTCGGTATTGGGAACGTCTATGTCGCAGGCGTATACACAAGTCTTCAGCACCACACATCGTCCCAAAGTGTCGCAGTCTGCAAACTGGGACTTAACTCGGTGTTCCCGAGTTGAATGACCGTCGCCAGTCTGACAACAAGATCCTTTTCTGGGGAATAAAATTGCTGATAGCGCTACAGAAACACGGCGCTCGGCATGAACAACTCGAGGCCAAGACGGATCTGCGTTGTATCAGCAGAGGCTATAGCGTTCGGGCAAAGAGTGAGCATTCAAGTGACGCGACGTGACGTCGCAGGCACCATCACCTACCATCACGCCTCTTTTGCACATTAATGTTTCACTTGTACCAAGGCCGGTTGGACCTGACTGGACGGCCTTGGATAGTGGTTTCGAGGGTCGGAGGATCATACCTCGGCCCGGAAGCCCTGCATTGGGGGGTGTTTGGCACATAACCTGACCGCCGTTCGAGCCCCATTTCGGGGGTTTGAGATGTAACATTTTCGCCCAGAGGCCCCTTTTTCGGGGATTTCGGAATCGGAGCTCTAGGGAGATTGTCAGGGTTCCTGAAAAAGCGCCTTGTAAACTTGATGGTTTGAACAGCGAGTGCCTAAGTACCTGGGGCTTTCGATAAAGCTGCACAGCACGTCTTCGTCATTGATGCAGATCACCGTCCCTTCCCTCTATGCTCGTATCGGACTCGATTCCATGCGGTGGCTGTTCTAGATACTGCCATTCAAGATGCCGGAAACACAAGACGGCGGTGTTACTAACACCCTGCGCGCAGGGCGCGTCTGTAAATGCGACCCATGTGACTTGGATATTGCAGCACGTGGGAAAGACGCGGTACTACGCGTTATTTGGGCGGGCGATGTGCGTGTGGGTCCAGCGCGTCGTCAGTTTTCCACGGTTCGAGTTCAAGTTGGTCGCGAGGCTGGATTGGGATCTTCGTCCTTCTCGTTTTCCTCGACCTCGACTTGTGCTCTGCTCGACGGTTCACGAAGGCCTTACGCCAATCACGCTCAACGCCACCGACGCTCCCTCAAGACCACGCCTAGGTAATCACGAACAATATGCTTCCTCTCATCCCCGCTCTCGCCCTTGCTTTCGTGTCTTTCCTATCTTCGGCTTTCGTCATTCTCCGTATCATAGTTCCAATTTTGCCACCGCATCCCCTTAGCCGTCGAGTCCGTCCGGTGAGCTTTCCGTTCTTCACCGAGTCGTTGTAAACTGACTTCATAACCTTCAGTCTGAGTTTGGCCTTCCTAACTTCCGCTCTCTTTCCTCCGCAGACAAGAGCCATGTCTGGCTTGCTTCTTTCGATGTCGTGGCCCTCATACTGTTCGCCTGGCAAGTGATATCGGAGTCTTTGGGTTCCTCCCCAGACTACTCTGCGGCCCATGACCCTGCCACTGCTGTCCGACTCTGGCTCGTACTTACGCTGCGGCAGACGTGTCTTCTTGTCATCGCCGTCCTGACTCTCGTGCACGTCCGCATGGGTCGCTCCGTGGCGCTGGGAAAGAGACATTGGATGCTCTGGGCACCTACATTTCTGCTCGTTGCGACCTCGACGGCTCTCGCCGCCGTGCTGTCAGCGACGGCTGTGCCCAGCTTCTTCATGGGCTTGTTTGCGTACTCCACTACCCTTGCCATCTCCAGTAGTGTCGCGTTCGTATGTCTCATGGCCACTTTCATTATGATCCGCCGCAACCTTGCCACTCTCAACGAGATCAGGGACCCTTGGCCTCGCGCACAAATGGAGGAGCTTCCTCGCCCGTCGTTTGCCACTGAGGATATCGATGCGCTCAAGGACGGCAGCTCATGGATTACCTCGCGCGCCAGCTCACGCCGTGAATCAATCTCCGCGTTCTCCTTCTCGACCCGCCACTCCGCCAAGCCGTCAACCGGGAGCGTGCGCATCGCAGCGACGAACCCCGCCATGGCGTCGCAGCCCTCAGTTGCGCCCAAGTCGTCGTTCTGGTTCAACCCTGCGACACCCTACTCGGGTCTCGGCCGCGAGTCTCCCGTGCCCCCTGTGCCGCCGCTCCCGTCACCGTACCGCACTGGGTCGTCGCC
This sequence comes from Postia placenta MAD-698-R-SB12, assembly GCF_002117355.1. Taxonomy (NCBI): domain Eukaryota; kingdom Fungi; phylum Basidiomycota; class Agaricomycetes; order Polyporales; family Adustoporiaceae; genus Rhodonia; species Rhodonia placenta. The sequence goes on along the minus strand of NW_020169843.1, from coordinate 707,985 downwards.
GACGTCCGCGCAGTTCCATGACGACCCGGACCCGTTCAGGAGCGAGCCTCGCGACCGCCCTCTTGGTTCGCAGGCATCATGGCTTACAGAGAACTCTTCGTACCAGCCTACATTGACGGCGTGGTCGTTCCCCACGAGTCGCCCAAGCTCACCTCCGCCCAGCGCAACCACCCCTGGCCCTCAAACAGAGCTGCTTCCGTCGACTACGGCTGCACGCTCCACGCCTATCATGGCTAATGCTCAGGTTTTGGGTGGTTATGGATATGACACGGAGAAGCACACGAACGGGTTGGCCCTAGCACCTGCTGCTGATATCGACGTTTCGGTGAAGCGCACTATTGGTTGGCTTATCACCATCTGGATCCCTCAGGTATGCTGCGATGTTATGGTTATTGTCCATTTTCTTATCAAGGCTACTATTTCAGGCGATGGCTCTCCCGTATTTCTTCACTGTTACTCAGCAAGCCCCCATTGCGTCTTCTCCTGCAGCGATCCTTTTGATCCTGTCGGTGACACTGTCTTCTCCTCTGCTCGCCTTGCACCTCCTGCTCCGCTCTCCCCTCCCCATCCCGTCTGGTCTATTTGACACCTACAACGACCCGCCCTCTGCTGTCATGCGCGCACCCTCTCCTCAGAGCATCCCATCTCTCACGTTCTCGCACGACTACAAGCGCAGTGGCAGTGTCACCGTCGTAGAAGGCCGCCGTAGTGGTGACGTCTGGGTGTCCAACGGCGACGCCATTGGCGGCAAGACCAAAGTCGGCCGCGCGCTCAGTCTGCTACAGCCCGTCCCGCGACTTGCTGTCTTGCCCGTCGAGAATATCCAGGAGGCCCAGCGCACGCCGCCGCTGCCCATCCAGGACGTGCCCAAGAGCCCATTGCCCGTCCCAGCGACGCCGCAGTCGGAGAAGAGTGAGGAGCTTGGCCACCATCGCACGCGTAAAGAGTCCAAGGCATCATCGTACTACTCGGGAGGGAGCGAGGCACTTGCGACGCAGATCATGACCGCACAGAAGCATTATTCCTCACTCGCGATGACACTCATGCTCCCGCCCTCTCCAGATCGCCGTGTGTCGCTTGATGAAGGCGCCGTCGCGGCGGCTGCTACGGGTGTGGAGCCGTCCCAGGCAGATACGCCCCGTCACTCGCAGCATCTGCGCACGCGCTCAGTGTCCTCGATCACTGGTGGTAGCACTCCAGGCTCACCGCGCTTCCCAATGAGCCCACCGCCTGCGTCGCCGCTCCCTCCCACTCCGCCGTCGATCAGAGAGCTGCGTGAGCGCCAGGCGCGCATGATCAGCCACAGCAAGTCCCAGTCCCAGTCGTCGTCTCTGCTCAACTACTCCTTCCGTCCAGTGGAGGGTGATGACGTCGGTGCCATCGACTCGCTGTCCGCGGGTGTCCTTCCATTGCTTGTGCCTGGCTTGACGGTTGGCTCGGATATGAAGGTGCATGAGTTCATGTGGGACACGCCTGCTTCGGTCTCGAGCAAGAGCAGCAGAGGATTCAGGTTTTCTCGGCTCTCGAAGAATGTGCCGCAGGAGCTTGGAGGTATTTCCTCCGAGTTCTCGTCGCCGGAAATGCACTCTACCCCGCCAGTACGAAAGGCTGTCACTACCCGTCAGAGGAAGACTTCGGCCCACAAGAGGAACCACTTCAGTCTTCCCAGGTTCGTTTTGTCTTTACCTTATCAAGCGCTTTCGTGCTCACTGTCTGTTCCTCGTAGTCTGAGTCTCGGAAAAGATGGCATCCATTCGTTCTCGACTTGGCGTAACGATCTGAACCGTGTGTTGGACAACGCGGCTGGACAGCACCTCACAGTTGCAACCTCCGAAACCACTCGGAGGAACACGGTTTATGGTGGCGAGATCATAACCAGCACAGTTACCTTGCTCAATGCCGTCAAGGAGGAAGAGGAGAGTGCACGTCCCCAGTCTCCCCCCGCCACTGCTAAGGAACGCCCTGCCTCAACACACACCTTTGGAGAGGCGCCGCCTTCGCCTGAGGACGTCCCCACAAACGTGAACACCGCGCGCAACTCACTGGCGACGCTGATCACCGCCCTCGACCAGGAACTCCGCCTCCCGCTGCCAAGCTCTTCTGCCTCCGAAGTCACACTCTTCGACTTCGACACATCGGGACCGCTCGCCGCCAGCACCCCACATGACGCGCCGAAGGCACGCTCATCGTCCACGCAGGTCCCGCCGCTCCCACAATCCAGCGTCGCCAAGAGTAGCCGCCGCTCGAGCATAGTCTACATCCGGTCTGACGAGAACGCTGCACCCACAGGCCGCGTATCCCCCGTCGTGCGCCCGCTCATTCCCAAGGCGCGTGCGAAGGCCGACAAGCCTAAGGGAAAGATCGGTTTGCGCTCGCTGTCGCTCCTGCAGGATAGGAACACGAATGTTGGCTCGCCAGCTACTGAGACGCGCGGGCTTTCGTTTTCCAAGAAACAGAAGCAGAAGCAGGTTGCAGCCGATGAGAATGCGGCCCCGGGTACGGGTGCAGGTGCACGAGCCAAGGGCTTGAAGCCGCTCCGCCTCATCCGCAAGGACACGACGAAGGAGCGAGCTGCACTACGGGAGACCGAGGTCCTCCCGGACGTCGTAGTCCGTCCACCCTCCCAGTACAATGAGTTTGGCTATACATTCCAATGATGAACTCGACGCACGCTTGACTTTTTATTCATGTCAGACAAAAACACTTTTTCGTTTGAAATATGCTCTCTCCCCACGCTGTATCGTTCCATCTCGCTATCTTGCTCGCTGTGATGTGCTCTGAAACGTCTTCCCTATGCTATGCCCATCCTCTCGCTCTCGTGATATCTGATGTTTTCTCGCCATAGCTCTTAGTTTCTGCTTTGCTCTCTAGGTTTTCGCGTATATGTTTTGTTTTCCACGCGCCTGTGGCGCATTGGCTCTTGACGATGCATATAACTTTGCTTTCGCCCAATCGCGTTCGCAAACTGCTATGTAAATAGACGATTTGCGGTACTACGTAGTATCTTCGATCGAGCGCCAGGTCGCCCGAAAAATGCACTTGTCTATGAATTGCTTTATGTGTTGAACGGAGAACGTTGAGTAATGCATCACGCATTGTCATGGCCTATGCCATCTTCACGCCGTAGGGCATACACCAGTACGCCCAAAGAAACAAAAGTATCTCAAGCTCGAAATTAAATCACCAAGCACGTACTTCATTCTCTGATAGCGCAGAATATCGTTCTAAATATGGTGTACAATCTACATCAAAAACCCGGGAAGACAGAGTAATATATAGACGCTATTTTTCCATGAACCTGACCAGGCCGACAATCGTTGCCATGCCTCGCCAGGTTCCAAATACAATAGAAACTAAGTACACATAAAAAGTGATATGATGGTGGGCCGGACCGCACAGTATGCAATCAATGTGCCTTGAGCATTTTTTCTTCACGAATCTTCTTCTCCCGGAGCAAGGCAATCGCCCGAGTGGCCCACGCGAGTCCATCGGCATTCGCGGAATCCACCTCTAGCAGCACGCAGGAAGTAGAGCGCGCAGCCACTACACGGTCTGAGACAGACCAGGAAACCCGTGTTCCAGCCGTGACTTCCGCGAAGCCGAAGGTGTCTCCTGGGAGCAGGGACTCGTCGATTTTGCCTACCGAGGGACAGGCAGTCGCATCATCGCCTGTGGTATCGGACGTACGACGCAGTATTCGGCGGACGACTGCTTTGGTGGACTCTTGTGCTCGTGATACGCTCGTGAGAATAGTGTCCTTGATTGACACTCGCAGAATAGGCGGATCCGATGATGGTGCGTCGTTCTCGTACAACACGCATCCACGAACAATGAACGAAATGGATGTCACCTCCTCGCCTGCAGTTAGGAGCAAGTGAACACGGATAGTAAAATGAATTTATGATAGGCGGACCTTTGCGGAGGATGACGTCTCCAGGGGCACATTGCCGCACGCGTATGCCCGCAGCCTGTGCGCGGTCTGCAAGATTCGATTCAGACAACGGCAAGTTGTCATAGACGTGCTCCAAATGCTCTTCCAGGAACTGAGACGAGAACTCATTAAGAACATCGGGCGTGCTCAAGGTATTGACGACGCCCTCTGAGTTCTCATTATCTGCAGGTTCAATCTATCAGTTCAGAAACAAGGCTAGAATTCATTGGGCAGACGTACCTGCATCCGAGATAATCGTGACGCGGGTCTCACGCGAGTCTGCAGTCCGCTGCGCTTGTGATGCACACCAATGGATTGCCTCCTTGATGTCCTTGCACGCGGGCACACCCTTGGCGCCTTCTGCGGCAGGCCTATCGATCCACAGGAGGTTGGCACCGCCTCTTCGCAGGTCATGCGCAATGCCTGATCGGTCAGAGATACCACAGAGAACGATGGTTGTTTTGGGCTCCTTCAACGAGAGCTCCCGTGCTTTCCGTTCGAGGAATTCGGCAACAGACGTCTCGAGGCGGTGTACCATGCTGAGGTCGACAAGGATGAAAGATTCCTTCAAGAGCTTTTTCTTCGGCTTCAAGTTCGTTTCCAGAGAGGGTATGGTTGCAAAGACTAGCACATCGAGAGCATATGCCCATCTCAGCGCTAACACATGAGGGGAAAGGTGACACCACCTACAAGCGTAACCAGACAAGCGAACCACCGTAATATCTTGGGTGACGTCGACGGAGCTCGACACACTGCTGTTGTCTTCCATTCCCTTCTTGGTCATAGTAGACGTACCCGCGATAGTCTCGACGTCATTGCCGGAAAAGCCGAGCGAATTGTATGGATGTGCCGTGCTGGAGCCCGCTGTGATATGGGTGCCGCGAGAGTATGGGTTGCGATGGTGTGGCTGGAGCTGGTATTGTTGCTGCATCTCGGCGAGGTCAAATGCGCGGGCACGCTACAGTCAAGCACGGTTTTAGTACAGTGCGCCACACATTTCACATGATCCTTTGACATCTTACCGAGTCGAAGACGCCCCACCCAAGATGAACGACCATTGCAAGAGCTATTCCAACGCCAAAGCCCGGAGCAAACCCCAGGAAAGTGCACGCGAGCAATGTACCTATGACAATGCTCCACTCGCACCAAAGCAGCGCCTTCGTGGACTCCCAGACTGCCTCTGTCATCAACTCGATACCAAGGAACAGGACAAGGGCAGACGCGAGGAGCGTCGGGATGTATGGAAGGATTAAGGAGGAGACGAGGAAGAGGACGATGGTCAGCAGGATGACGAGGATGCCCTCGAAGCGGCCTCCTCCCGCACGTGTAAAAAAGAGCGAGTTGGAAAACACCTATGGCGCAAGCATCAGAGGGGTCACCTAAACCTTACGTAGAACCCAAAGGTGACGTACTACTAGGTTTGGGATGCTTCCTACTACACCTGCGAAGATGTTCGACGCGCCATGTCCCAGCAGTTCGTGATTCATCCCATACGACGGCATGTCCAAAGCCAGTGCGAGCGCAGGGATATATATAGGCAGGTTAAGCACGCCGATTACGACCAGCAACACAATGTCCTTCGTGGCACTCTGCATAGCGGACCACTCGACCTTGTGGAAATCATATAACTTCCAGTAGTTCCACGACGTGCCGATGCCGTGTTGCTTCCGCACAGACTCCTCCACGGTGAAGAACCACCCCTGCGCGGCAAGCTTCGCCATCCCCGCGGTTCCTGCATTGCCGGTTGCGGCAACGATGACCCAGAAGGTGCCGGCGATGACGAGGACATAGACCGGGACGTACAGAGCATGTTGCGTGAATCCACGAGTGAGCTTCTCGAGGCCAGAGGAGCGGATGGACAGGGAAAGAAAGAATGCCGGGAGGACCGAGGCGAAGAGAAGCGGAAGATGGTGGATGCCAAAGAGAACGGTCCCCGCAGACGAAAGGCTAAGCGTGGGGGAAGTAGGTGGCAAAGTGAGCTCTAATCCAAGCAGAAAAAGCGATAGTCCGATGGCGCCTGTGCGTGGAGATGGCATTAGCTCGGTCGCTGCAGAAATGTGGATATGTCGAGTTCACCAATTGTTCCCGTTAAAACAGTCCTCGGGAAGTACTCGACCTACATCAACGCAAATGATCAAGATCAAGATCTCGATTTTATAGATATAAGCGACTTACCAGTCTACCGCAGCCAAGTGCACCCAATGCAATGAATACAAAGCCGGTGAGAAAGCTGGTCATTGCGTATGCAGCCATGACAGTGGGGATGAGGGAAGGACTATCGTCCCCAAGCTTCTGCTGAATGGAGCTGGCGATGCCGCGCAGGAACGGGAGGATCTCGATAAGCATCGAGCCAAGCGCCCCCGGGAACAGCGACCCGCCGAGAGTCATGGCAAGCTGTGAAGTGATGGTACTACCGTCCAAGTAGTTAGTAAAGATACATAAAGGAGCATCGCGATGATAGCGGCGGGAATAGTCAGTGAATACAATTCCATAATCACAGCGCAGCCGTAGCATTTGAGGCACTCCAATTAGCATGAAGTACATTTGTGTCGGAAACGGTCCTGAAGCATACTTGCTCTATGTGCGCCTGATGGACCCACAATCCTATCAGACTAGGAAAGTGATCCAGATCACATTGCTGCCATTTCGCAGCGCTGGAATCCATCAAACTGTGAAGTTGATCGACGGAGGCGCAAAAGGAAGCAGGCAAAGAAGCCCGCATATAGCGCGCTTGTCCATTCGCTTGGCTGGAACACCGTGCACGCTTGTGAAAGACCTAGAGCCTCGTTCTCTGAATATAAACGAAAGGAAGTCGCTAGGTACCAAGCGCAACGCAATGTCTCTAATGCAAACCGAAGTGACTGCCAGGATGAGCGGATGACTCATTGCGCGATTTGAGCCATGCAAAGAGGACAGACCCTGCAAGATGGCAAATAATATAGTATATTCTCCTCCGATGATTACTGGATTGCCGCACAATGGCAAGAACAGTAAACATCAGCGAAGTTGTGCGATGCTACTTATCTGGTGCTCCCAATAGTACAATGTATAGGATAAAGTAAGACAAACCTTGTCAAGTACAAAGACATCCCTTGAACTTGCAAACCGGAGAATGCGGACCCCTGTTCGGCAGTGGGGAATACCAGAAGTCCTGTAGAGACTATGGAGAGCGGCGATGAGAGCTTGAAGGCCTAGCTGGTGCGCGTAACAGCTCACCAGCATCGAGTGTGTTCAACAGTATGCCGAGTAAAACAGCTGGAGCAGCGCGGTATAGTCTTGACGGTGCTGCGCTCAACGCGCGGCGCGTGCGCGTCTTCCAAAGGTCCGCTGTGGCCATTGCAGACGAAGGGTTGGGTGCGGCCGATGAAGGGGGAAGACTACGCAGGGCGCCTGGAATGCTCCTGTGCCGGCCATCACCCATTTGATGCTTTGATGGAATGTTACTTATGCGAAATGGGCGGTGCGTTGTCCTTAATATGGAAACTCCATTGATCCGGGCACTGCACATTATCTGGATTCGCGGTTAGATTCCGTGACAGGACCAATCATCCATCCTTGAGAAGATCCGAGCCTCTTCTTGCATTTCGTCGTACATCGTTCGAAGTAGCCATGTAACACTCATCCTCGGCGTCGACGGCTGCTCCCAATTCACGAGATGCTTACTCAAGTAGTGTTCAGTCACGAGATCGGCATAGCCAGCTCGCACAGGTACCCCCTCTAGCGAACGCGAATCCAGTGTGTGAACGAATGGCGTTGATCAGCAATGCTTGGCCTGCAAGCTTTTGGGGGACCTTACACAACCCTGCCGAGTCTCTTCGTGCGTGATGAAGTTCCTGGTTGCTACACCGATTCACACGCGTACTCACAACATACTTTAGCGGCATGAATCCCCGCGTGTCGCACCCCTGCAGCCGCATGTGTAACCACCATTCTGGGGTCGCGGGCTGATTCAGATGATGCCCGGTGGTCGTCCAACATAGGCCACTCCAGATGTGGCGATGAACAACATTGTGCCGTTGGGCAAGTCGCAACTTGATGTAGGGGCATCCCACCATGGCTAGGTTGGCGATTCGCTGCATTGCAGAGGAATCTCCCACGCAGCGCAGCCGAGAGCGTATATTGCGGTTCCGACGAAGGTGACCCTATAATTTGAAATGTCGCGGTTATTAATGCATTGCAGGCGGACATAAGCGAGCGCCCAATGTCGCATAGCCGGATTTGCAAGGATTCGAGCATGCCGTCTGACCTACTCAAAAGCTGGTAGGTCCCGGCCCGGCTCATCTCACATCATGCTCGCGTGTTGTGTCGCGACGTGCCGCAACTGATCAGAGGCAGTGGTGAAGTACCTATGCCAAGCGTGTGATTTGGAGAAGCTCATACGCGTTTACACCCTGGGCGGACGAGATTAACGTCGAAGACCCTGTGAAGGAGGAGGTTTACCGGTGGGGTGCACAGCTTCAATCTGAGAGGCTGTCAAACGCGGATGCGCTCTTGGAAGCTTCCGGTACCTTGGGCGTGATGCTCAGTTGCGGATGCATCTTCGCTTGAACGGCTTCTCGACAAGTACCGCAAGATACCCATAGCTTGCGATCTACAAATGGTGAGGTGGGATGTACCTAAATATGATCGCTAGATCAAATTCCTGTGCATTTTTCCATGCTGCGAAATTCAAAATTATGATGATGATGCATAGCAGAAACAGAATGCTTGCAGAATGCATCCGTCTTGCCGGCACGGCTTAGGTGAGCCGCGTCCCGCATTTGTTTCAATCACTCTATTTGATGAGTTTGCTTACGCGTAACTAGAACGTGCGTTCGCGACGACGAGAGGTCGGGGCGCAGCTCGGCGCCGCCTGACGTCCCTCCGCTCGGAAGTTGCGAAAAAAGGCAGCAGTGGTCACGGCGTAACAAGACTCACGAATGTGCGTCCAGGCATATAAAAGCTCCCAAGTGTTTTGCGTATCCTCACTTCTCTGCTTGCCCCTTCTGTACTTCAGCTCACTACTATCGCCTCTTCATCTCGTCTGTATTTTCTCTATGTCCACCACCGTCACTATCACCTCCACTGAAAATGATTCCGTCTCGGAGTCCATCGTTCCCCCGGAACATGTCTCTGTGCTCGAGCAGCTTCGGGATTTTAGACAAAAGATCCCACGTGAGCTTCTCGCGAAGTACGAACGACCGACGACTACTCTCGCTGTCAGGTACGTTCATGTCTGCATTTGCATACCACGTCCACTAACGCACCCCATTTGCAGTCAGATCTTTGGGGATTGGTTGGCAGCGATCATTGGCTGGCAGGCATATGTTTGGCGTCCTAATGCCTGGACCTTTACGTTCGCCCTCCTCCTCATGGCCTGGTCTCAACGCGGTATCTCGAACTTAGCGCACGACTGTAATCACTACAATTTGTTCAAGCGACGGGTACGTCATCCCGACTGGCCGGGGATTACCCCGAAGCTGACAATACTCCAAACAGATCCTCAACGACGTTGTCGGCGACTTATTTTTAGCACCTGCCCACATGAGCACCGTGCGTTTGCAACGCAAGGCACACACGGCTCACCACCATTACCTGGGCACAAAGGACGACCCCGATCACGGCCTTCACAACGAGACAAGCCTCAAGCACTATAGGGTATGTGTCATGTCCCTCGACGCTGTCTCGGTCTCTGATTTTCCCTTCGTTCTAGAACGGTCGCTTCGACCACAAGACCATCCCATCTCTGTTCTTATATGATTTGCTCGACCCTGTCCTATTTTACTATAATGCAGTCGGCTCGTTCTTCGAGGCTCCCGGCTTGCTCATCGGATGGTGGACTGCTGTCGCCCTGCTCGCCGGGTTCTTCGAACCGCAGCTGTCGTTCTCGCCCGTCCCCTTCGGATGGCGCTTCCTGGCTCTCTGGCACGGCGCGCGCTGCACCATCACCTACGCGATCTACGTTCTCCGCGAGATCATCGACCACTCTGGGCTGCCGTCCACCACGATCCTCGAGTTCACGCGGACGAGCCCGTGCTGCAGGTTGCTGCAGAAGTTCCTGCAGCCACACGACGACAACTACCATCTTTTGCATCACTTGCTCCCTCGCGTGCCCATGGGCCATTTGCACGAGCTGCACGAGTGGCTGGTCGCCAATGTAAAAGAGTACGAGACGGCTAACCGTGAGTATAGACTCCCATGCGATGTTCTCAGAAGCTGACGGAGTGGCATTTTTATTTGGCAGGTTACACCTCGTACTTCACCGGAGACGACGCGTTATTCCTGCAGACTATTCATTGCTACTGATAGGATGTGCAATGATATGTGGCTGTAGCAACCGGACATTAGTCGACTCTGATTTTGCTGTGATGGCACTATTACGCATTCGTACTTGTTACATTTTTGCTATTTTTATCTACGTGCTCTCCTTGCATAGTTGTCGTCTTATTTACTTATGATGTCGGACAGATACACGGGTGGTTGGAATCTAAAATTGTACAGTCATTTAGCCGAGAACTTGAAAGACTGCTTGAGGTTTTGTATCACCTGTGCTGATCAACGTGGTGTGTACCGCCGTCGCCTAAAACTTTTAGATTAATCGCCTCGCCATGTTATTTCTCTTGGAGACTTCACCCAGATGCCTACTCGCCGCAGTCACTATTAAGTGTTGCGGCTGACTAGTGTGTCAACTTCGGGATCGCCTGATAATACCGAGACCAATGACTGTACAGACCGATGACGCCGTTCATCAAGGCGGGCTACGATGGATCTCAACCTGTTCGATCTACGCACTCACTATAAATGTAAACCGCGTAGATAGTACAACGTCGAGCCCTAGTCCATTGATAATACCATTCCCTGCACATAAATGTATACGCCGCTAGCTGTGTAAAGCTCCGTGCACAATACTCAGGGCCAGTAATCGCGATATACATTGCGGCGTTTGAGGCAGCACCTCGGTGGGCGCGGTGTGGTATATAATGAATACACAAAATGCTCCCCGACCTGGTAGTCAGGTTTACTGTGCAGCGGCGTTATTTTTGAGGAGGCTGGTTCCGATCATACAGCATGCGAGACTATATTCCCGGGCCAAATACACTGACATACGCAAGAGGCGCGGGGCCACCTTCCTTAGACTTCGTCTGCCCGCAGTAAGCAACCAAGGGTTGCGAGGGGTGCCATGATACGGCCTGCGCAGGACCAGGTGCGGGAATGCGATGCATTGGCATGCCAGTTTCTGTGGCACACTATTGTACAGCGAGTTACAGCGATGAGTGGATGAGGCGAGGTGAAAGGGCAAACAAGAACAGTGACACGCACTATATCGATATATGCCCCCGAGTTAGCGATAGCGATGAATTCGCCGTCGTGCGAGAAGCTCAGCGCATGAATCGAGTTGCTGCAGGGGAGTAGGGCGTGAGACGTCAGCATACATTTGATTGATTATACCCATATTGGAGGCAAGAGTGCAGTTCTACGTACTCGCAGGCAGTGATCGTGCGCGTGCAAATCCAATCCGAGGTATCGAACAGGTTGACAATCGAGTCATGCCCACCTGACGCAAGGTATCTGCAAGGCAGATGATTAAATCGACCTGACATTGCAGAAACGGCACATTAACGCTTACTGGCCACGTGGGTCGAACGCGGTGGCGATACAGCCGCCAACATGCGCAGCAAAAGATGTAGCGGACGTTATGGATGGATATCTGATAGCACGGAGGTTCGCATCAGCAGTGTGTGCGGTAATGAAGGCGTCGCCAGTATGATTGAATAGCACAGTGGTGATGGGTAGCTGTGGCATGTCAAACCTTGATGTGAGCACGGAATGAGCGCCTACACGATGACACTTACTAAAGGTTCGGGTGATGGGCGTACGCGCCACTGCTCTGGAGAATCTTCGCCATCTTTGCCGTATGTAAGGATAAACAACTTGTAGAGCGAGGAGACTGAGAGGATCGTGCTAGCGTCTGGCGAGTAGACGAGCTGTACCGGGGTGTACTTGAGGTTTATTGTATGGGTAGGTTTGCTCTCTGTGCAGTGGTCCGTGGGGAGTTAAGAAGCTTGCGGCTCGATCGTGGACTCTCAAACGCACGTCGTGCATCCCAGAAGACGATCCTTCTATCCCTCTGGCTGGATGAGCAAAAGAGGTCCGCATGAGTGGGGTTCCAGGCAAAATAGTCCAAGTCATCTGTGTGGGTATTGTATGAGGTGGCGGAACGCAATTCCAACTGGAAGACTGCCGTCAGCTCCGACCATGCCGCGCTCTGGATCCTTCAGATGCTCACGCTGTGCTCGGGCTGCCACACGCGTATGGACTTGTCAATCCCGGTAGCTCCTAGCCGCTTTCCATCACAGCTCCAGGCCACATGGGTCATGGAATGTGGCGACGATATCTTGATGTCGCGTGGCCGGAAGGCCGAGAATGTGGGGGCCTGGAAAGGAGTTGAGATATTACTCGTCTAGACCGAGCGTATGGTTCGTACATGAATGCCGCGAACAGTGAATGTGGTGTGTAGCGGTGGGGATGGAGGGCGTTGTGGAGTAGGTATTTCGTCGTCGTCTTTACCGTTGGACATGGTGGTGGCTGCAAGAATGGTCGGCATCCGAAAAGGGACAGTGCATCATTGAGAGCGAGATCTCTGATCGATCACTCGATCACATGGCAGAGACAACGAGATCTGCCAGACAACTTGCTTATTTTCCTTCTTATCTTCGCTCGTGCATGCTTCTACACCCTTCATCTCTGTGTCTCCGCACGCTCGTAGTATGAAAACGATAAGACTCGCCTCGCCAGTCACACGCCCGTTGTCGACCAGGCGAGTCCATGAGCAGCGATGAGTTCCGCAAGTCACATCTCGAATGTTTTCATTACGCATTACTTTAAGTTGTTGGCATGCATATACTAACGAGCGGTTCGACTCTTTATATAGTATGTTGTGGGTCTCAGATATTCTCTCAGCCGGGAGGCGAGACTAGCGCTACCCATGTTCCGAGACTAATGTCAAAGTCTCAATAATCAAGAATTACAAGACTGAAAGCAATGCATCCGTATGGGATGTTGTACACAAGAGCATCAATACAAATCCTCTTCAGGTCCTTCCTGCATCGAAGTAAAAGTACAGCACGTGATCGTGTGGCAAAACCCTATTCACTCCTGTGCAACCACAATCACACCCTTCCCTTTGATGCGGCCTGTCAGAGTATCCAAGAGCGCCTCGCCAATGTGCTCTAGCCCGAACCGGCGTTCCTCAAGATATTTAATCTCCCCGCGCGCAACCGCCGGCGGGATATCGCGGTAGAAATCCTCAAGGTGCTTCGCATGCAGTGACGTTATGACGAAGCCCGAGACCTGGAGCTCCTTGACCACGATGAGCATGAGGTTCTTCACGAGGTACGGCGCCTCCCCGTTGTAGCCAGATATCATGCCGCATTCGATGAAGCGCGCGCCCGTTGCGGCCGCGTTTAGCGCCGCTTCAAAGGTCTCCCCGCCGACGTTGTCCCAGTAGCTATAGGCGCCAACGTCAACCTCTCGGTGTGGATCATAACAAACGCCAAGGACGCACATGTTAATTGGACCCTCGCGCTGGAGCACGTCGACCGTCTTTTCCTTCTTGTAGTTGAATGCTACATCCGCGCCAATTGACTTCATAAATTCGACCTTTTCATCAGAACCGGCGGAGGCGATCACCTTGAGGCCGTCCTGCTTAGCGAGCTGGATGACCGTCGCTCCTACTGGACCTGGACATGCACACTGATAGGCCATTCGAAACATTGGACAGGAGGGGATCACGAACCCGCGCCGGAACTAACGAAGGCGACCTTGCCCTTTGGTGCGTGTGCAAATTCCCTCCACGCGTGGTGCGCCGTCTGGCCTGTTTTTGTATGTGAGAATTAGCCCATAACATCGATCCAGTGCTCTGGCGACTACATACCAGGCATACCACATACGCCGACGTAGACGGACCACGGCAGCTTCTCCTTATTCTCCAGGACTCGGAATTTGCTGGCGCTATTGACAACGATATATTCCTGGCAGACTACACGATTCCCACATGTTAACACGATTAACTGTATGCACGGGGATTAGAAGCGCACGGAAGTCGCCCGAGTAGACGTGATCGCCGGGCTTAAAGGCAGGGTCTTCGGAACGCAGGACGACACCGACGCCATAGTTCGAGATGCTGTGAGGATGTGCGTCAGCAACTCAGTGGTATGCACGCTGGAGACATCGTGCGAGACGATCTATAAAATGGCAGACTGCGGAACGGCTACGCTTGGATGTGAGCCTGCAGTTTGAACTCCATTGGATGCAGCGCTGTGTAGATCGTGACGCGTTTGGAGCATCGAACCCTTTTTTGATCGACGATCAGTCCGGGGTTAGCTCTCCCGCCCGTGAAACACGGCCACATTGCCTATGATGTCATGACGACGCTTTGAACCAATAGAACAGTCGATGTCTCGACAAAGAGCTGTGGAATAAGGGCAGGAGCTACAGGCATCACTTGAGCCGAATGCATGCCAAAGGTTTACTCTATCCGTAGACTAAACAATGGTCTACAGGGTCGTCGTCGGGGCAAGTTGTACAGAATGATACTCACGGCTGTCCTATGACGTACTAGGAGGTTGCGGCTTAGGCCAATAAATTAAATTGATATTTGTAAAACGTACCAACCAGCTCATCTTTCCGCGAATGTAAGGATCAATGGAAATGACGAGCGTCTTGACAAGGAAACCGCCGTTCAACGGGACAGTGTCTGGGTCGATCGTCTGCGAGTCATCGTACACCGTCGTCCGTCCGGGAACGGGGTGACCTGTGGGGACCTCATTGAATAGAACACGTCCATTCTTCACAGGTGCCATTTCGGATTTGAGGCAAGTTTGCAGGTAAGGTCTGAGCTAGAGGGAGAGACAGGAGTGGATGTGCAGGCAAGGTAACTCGTGCTTTATAAAGCGAATATCTGCTGCGAGAGATAAATGAGGATTACAAATCAGCTGTCTGGCCCCCGCACGTCCGGCCGGCAGATCGCGCAGTATGCCCCGCAGGCCTTCGTTAGCCCCACGTGTTCCTCCGTCAACGTTCAACCCCGCCTGCGCGTCCGGCATCCTGCGAGATGCCCTTCGTGAACACGGGTAATCCCCTCTGGGTGGACGAGCGAAAGAGGACCGCATGGATAGCACTGTCCTCACAATGCAGCCAAGTTCATCTTCATTATCAAATGAGAATGCAGAGCACAGTTACATCTGGGTAGTGTTCGTGAGCTCCGATAATGTCGCAATCTGTATCTCTCAAGTGCTTACGAATATGCTTCGGCTGCCATACGCGTATGCTCCTGTCAATCACGGCAGCCCCTAATCACTTCGCATCACAATTCAAGTTATATCGTTCTTCGAATGAGACGATAGCTTGATGTCGAATGGCCAGAAGGCAGAGAATGTGAGGGCCGAGAGAGGAGTTGAGACTTTACTCGTCTAGATTTAACGCATGGCCTATACACATGAACGTACGTGGGGAGGATGTTACCGTTCTTTCCTCTGGTGGCGATCGACTGATCGATCAAAGATCTGGTTTTTGATGTATAACCGTTCTCACCAGACCAGAGAGCCACCATCATGTCCAGAGCCAAAATATCACGACGAAATGGCCCCTGCGTGGCAATACGTCGAGTTCCTTTGTCAGCTTCAAGACAGGTGACGTAATCGCCTTCTCGCGTCTACTCGTATTATCACATGTCGGTATCTCTGCGCTCACAATTCGGGCTTGGAGCCAACTTGCAAATGATTTCAACTTCTTGCTAGAGACCCGTTAATGTGTCATTGTCGACCAGTCATCTCAATCACTTAGACAACTTGGCCGACTAGTCAGAGACTGCTATTTACCATCACAAGTCGCCCACGTCTTTACACGTCGCACGCAAGAGCTGGGCCAGATAAAACAGACGCCGTTATTTACAATCGTTGCGACCGCGGCTGGACAACCAAAATGACAGGCCAGTCGTCGGCTGACACATCACTCCCTAAGAGACCTTATATGTGGCGGTCGAGAATGTAAAATAGAAAGAGCAGCCGTACTCATGCAACAAGTATGACATATCCT
This sequence comes from Postia placenta MAD-698-R-SB12, assembly GCF_002117355.1. NCBI lineage: Eukaryota > Fungi > Basidiomycota > Agaricomycetes > Polyporales > Adustoporiaceae > Rhodonia > Rhodonia placenta. Next base: position 691,979 of record NW_020169843.1, on the reverse strand, counting down.
TCTGGTTCCCGACACTGCAACTTGCTTTGCGTTTGGAGCGTCGTTACATACGGAGTTGAGTTACATATTATTAGAATGTCTGATGTGCTGATTGTGCTTGAGGACGAAGGAATATGGGCATTTTGAATAGCATTCATTGAATGTGACATTTTGATCATAAATAACATTCATATTTGGGAGATGTAGCACGGCTTCAGGGATTCGAACCCGACGCGACCTGACCCGACGCGTTTCGATCACGTGCTGAGAATGCAGGGCTCGGCGCGCTATGCGCGCTCGTTGCCCGCGACGTCGACCGCAACGCCAGCGATGTCCGCACCCTCACCATTCACTGTAGCGCATCGGCGCTATGTGCAGTCGCTTTACCGGAGATACTTAAACAATGAGCTGAACTGGGTTGCCAGGCGGGACATCTGGAGGGGCAGGGCCATTGCTATACGGGCTGAGTTCGAGAGGAACCGGTGCGTGCTACTTTGGTGCTCCTGTGGATGGCGGAAGGTGCTAATGAGAATGTAATGCCGCCTTAATGTCACTGCCTGTTACAGGAATGTGCACGATCCAAGAGAACTTGCCATTATCCTCGAGAAGGCGGAGGCTGATCTTGCGGAGAGGCAGCACCCAGACCCTTACCGGCGTGAGTATTTGTTCGGGCGTGCCCAAACGAAATTGACGTATGATGGCTTCTCCAGCTGCCGAGGCCGTCGACGGGACAAAATGGTGCGTCTGGATCGTTATAACATCGCTAATGCTAACGTCGCGCCTCCTCCGCGATCAGGGAACGCAATGTGCCGGTGTGTTTCGTATTTCTTAATGTCGGGATACTGTTAAGTTCTGACATTGGATGCTCTCTAGCCTCCATTGGGTCCCATTTTCGAGCACGAGAAATTCAACTACGACCATGCGAAAGGCCATCATTGATAGACTCTGTGTTTGTGTACTGTTTAATCGGATGCCTCCTATTGCACTCTACTCAGCGTAGCGATGCGTTGTGTCTGTCCCGCTCCCAACCTTTCAAGGAGGAGTGATGAGTGCTGTGGGTGTAAGGCCATGGTCATCTTGCAGCATCCGATGCCATTTGATGATACGGTTTGCGCATTTACTTCTTCCTGTGAGTTGCTGTGTTTTGACGGCTGGAGTCGACCAAACCCAAGGTTTGCGGTGTTCACTGGTGCGATCCCGCCCATACGGCTTTCAATTTGTTCGTTTGTATGATCATTCTACTCCAAACAACTGCTCGATGTCACTTCGCATTCCCTCGAGTTGGTTGACCGTGAATATCGTCCGAGTAATTGAGCTATTGTGGGCCGGGCATGTCATGCTGTATGTCATGGCGCGGCTGGGTGGAGAATCATGTGCAAACGCGAGCCACGTGCGCGGTTCCCCAGAGCCTCGAAATGAGCTGCGTGCGCGGACTGGGGTGCTGCACCTCTTCAACTGCGCCCACACTCACGGCGCTCGCGAACATCGGCTACGTTGACCACGATCCATGAACTATCTGCGCGGAGCAGTCAGCGCAATCAGTGCCCCATATCAGTACTACAAGGACCTGAACCCATCTACTCTAACAGGCGCTATAGACGTCATTGTAGTCAATCGGCCCAAGCAGCAGGACTCAAACTCAGATACCACAAGCGATGTACAGCAAGACGGCGAGACGGAGCTTGTATGCTCGCCATTTCACGTTAGGTTTGGTAAATGGCAAGTGCTCAGGCCGGGGGATAAGAAGGTATGCACTCGACTACTGCTCTGGCGACCACTCAATGGAGGCGCGATCAGGTCAATGTCTTCGTCAACGGAATCCCCGTCCCATTCCCCATGAAGATAGGAGAGGCGGGCGAAGCCTTCTTCGTCTTTGAGACGGACGACGACATCCCCGACGACCTTGTTACTAGCCCACTTCTTGCTGCAACGCAGCCCGGACAGAGCAATGCCGATATGCAGCGTGCGGGCAGGTTTGGGGCAAAGGAGGATTCAGCAGACAGGCAGGAAGGTGAGGGCGAAACAGCCACGTCTCAAGAACCGGAGTTCCTCGACCTGAATGCGTCTGCCTCGCCCGGACCTGAGCAGCCCAGCCTTAAGCCACCGCAGGGTGCATTGCAAGATGACGGTAGCCCACAGCCTTCGTTACTGTCACGCACAGCAGAACTTGGAAAGGCTGTCTTGGGCGCCGCTACCGAGACTGGCAAGGCAGAAAAGGACAAGCTGAAGGATAAGTCGGCCAAGGAAGCGATTTTAGAAGTCGAGAAGGATGAAGAGCGCTTCTTGAGGGATAAGGCCGTATCTGCGCGCAACGCCGCACAGCAATCGGGCCTGCGGTCGTCTGAGAAAGGCGACGAGGTGTTGCCGGAGACGGGAGACGTGCAAGGGCCGGAAGTTGTCTACAGCGATGACATGGTATTTGACATGGAAGGATACCACTCGCATCGACGCAGCCGCTCAGGTGAAACAATCACTCACAAAGACCCAGGGCTCTCTTCGAGCTCCCAATTTCCTAGCCCACCCAGCACGCCCGGCCCATCTCGTGAGTCTGTACCTTGATGCTCACTAAATTCCCACTGAAGCTCGAACCAGGAAGCCCTTCACCATCGATATCTTCGTCCCCCGTTCCCTTCCCTACCATGCGCGCGACCTCCGAGCCTCCACCCGAGTGGACGACAGGCATGACACCAACATTGCCCACCTATACACCACCAACGACGCCGCCTTCGCGTTCACCGTCGACGTCACGCATGCAGGCGGTCAAGGCGCAGGTTGGGCCGCCCGCGCTGCGTATGCCAGAAGGTGACGAATACATGTGGGAGTGGGGTAGCTTTCCGCAGCGCACTCCGGTACGGACGATGTTCGAGACGGGCTTCGGTGCCGGGCGGAAGGGCAAAGAGCGGATGCGGGAGTTGGATATCGATACGAACGTGGAGAGCGATGCTGGCATGATGGAGTCGCCCGTGTCGTACGAGGGCGATGAGGGTGAGGATGCGAGATTCGGCGCGGGTGGGCGGCTGGGCTTCGACCGTAGGGACCCTACGCGCTTCAAGGTATCGATTGAGCGGCGCGTGGTGGGTTTCCAGTTGAGCGTAGTTCCCGGTGCCGGCCGCGCGGAGGGAAGCTATGGTGGGGAGGGGCCATTAGGCGGAGAAGACGAGGTCGTCGACGCTCAGCGGTTCGAACACGGCAAGGTTGAGTTCGACCAGTTCTTGGAGGACGAGCGGATAGTGAACGACGAGGACTTGGTGCTGCGATGGTCCGGAGGAATGTGAGTTGCATCCTGCCGAGACCGTTCGAGCCCATTTCACGGTTTCCACGGCAGGTATATTACGCGCAAGGATGGCTCGCCGCTTATGGACGCCCTGTTACTCTGGCGTGATGCAGCTCTTCGAGGCAAGCTCGCTAGCTCACCCACACCCTCACGCTCGCCATCACCAGGGTACCTCGGCGATCGACGGTCGCGGCTCAAGGACATAGAAGAGGAATTGCCGTCCACAGAAGGCGATCGCAGGCATTCGCCCCGCCCGTCGTCTGATATGTCAGGGAGCACGGTCGTAGGCCGCGATTCTGATACACGGAGTACGGCTTCGCCGTATTCATCATCATGGGTTAGGTGGTGGGGTCGCAGTCGGCGAGCAGAAACAGCGCAGCGGCCAGATTTGAGGCCCATGAATACGGCACCGTCTACTGTGGTGCGTTCTGTTTGCTACGTGGTCTATAGAAAGATCCTCGTTGTAACGAATGCGCTGTAGCAACGGAGCGCGACGGCTGTAGAGCCAGGGTTGAAGCTCGCGAAGCGGTCAGCGTCAGTCGCTTCTGCGCCTGTACAGCCCGCATTCCCGCCAATAGGTACGCCCCCTCAGGAAGAGAAGATGACAGTGGGCGGGAAGCCAAGCAGGAAGAGATTTGCAAAGACACTGCGTCTGACATCAGACCAATTGGTATGCGTTGAACCCAATTCATCATTGGCATTTGTTGACGTCTTCTTCCCAGAAATCGCTCAACCTGAAGCCAGGCGCGAACAGCATCACTTTCTCGCTATCAGCAACTGGTGTCGTGGCCTGCACAGCGAGGCTCTTTGTATGGGATCACACTGACCAGATTGTGATCTCTGATATAGACGGCACAATTACCAAGTGAGCGAGAGTTCGATACACATCATTCCTGTCACACTGACACGTCGACCAAAGGTCGGATGCATTAGGACACGTCTTCACCATGATCGGACGTGACTGGACACATCTTGGTGTGGCAAAACTGTATACGGACATATGTCGCAACGGCTACAAAATGCTGTACCTCACATCACGGGCCATTGGACAAGCTGACATCACGCGCGACTATCTAAAGGGTGTCAAGCAAAATGACTACCAGTTACCAGAGGGTCCTGTCATCATGAGCCCTGATCGTTTGATGGCATCGCTACACCGGTAAGTTGAAAATACTTCCTTGAAGCAATGGAACATGACCCGTTCATCATCTGGTAGCGAAGTCATCATGCGAAAACCTGAGGTCTTCAAGATGGCTGCACTGAGAGACATCCAGAAACTATTCGGTCATACCGCGAAGAATCCGTTCTATGCGGGCTTTGGAAATCGCATCACGGATGCTCTGTCCTATCGCAGCGTCAATGTCCCCAGCTCGCGGATATTTACTATTGACTCGTCTGGAGAAGTCAAGATGGAGTTGTTGGAGCTGGCTGGGTACAAATCTTCGTGCGTAGTCCAATATTTGGTTATATCATGGTCGTGACCCAGCATGGCTAGGTACATTCACATGACGGATCTTGTGGATCAAATGTTCCCTCCCATTAATCGGAAATGGGCGCCCGAGTACACAGATTTCAACTACTGGAAACCTCCAATGCAGGAGTTCCCTCTCCCAGATCTGTCACCACCGTCGCCGGCTCTGAGTGCTCGATCCGACACATCCACTCAGAGCGCGTTAGCGCGTCTGAGGCACTTCAGTCTAGGTGGGAGCAGACAAGCGAACAATATGAAGCAGTTCGCATTGCCACCTCCCGCGACGGAAGGCGGCAACAAGGATAGCCGGAATCAGGAGCGCCAGAACGAGTCGCATTTACGGCAGATGTCGTCCTTCGAGAGGCTCAGCAGCACGCTTGCAGGATTCGCTCAGTCCACGTCGCCCATCAGCAGTCCGCGCTCGAGCACGCCGACGTTCATCGACTCGGGGTCGGAGGACGAAGATGACGACGGAGACCTCGAGAAGCAGAAACGCTGGAGGCGAAGACGGCGTGAGAGCATGCCCGGCTCGCTTCCCGGGTCCGATGGCTCTGCCTCTGATGACGATCCCGAGTTCGGAGTGGATGACAACGTGGGAGAAGGAGGCTATGAGTACGATGGAGCAAAGGAAGAAGCGGCTGCGGAACAGGCATTTGACGAGGATTTCCTTGCTACTGGTGAAATGGAAAGTGTTCCTTTCTTGTAATCATGATCTTGTAATCATGATCAGTGTCACTGCTGCCTTGGGGCACTCTACGGTAGCGGAGCGTGGATTCATGGCTCAAGACGGACCAAGATGACTGTAGAGTGCGCCCGTCGGAAGATACCTTGAGCAGACTCGGCATCAAGTCAAACGCCACATCACCCTCTACTCCTAATGATACCGGCGATATCGAGGTGGAATCAGGACAGCCCCTGGAGGAGCCAACTGACGGGGCTGCCGGTGGCGGAACCCACAACGATAGGCGTCACATTTGCTACCGCATGCGCAGGCAGCGGGTACATACCTGGATTTTCATCAGTGCTCGGGCGCCCCATTCCAAGCCTGTGTGTCCGCTTGAATTCCTATTCCAGTACACCTGGCATTGTGAGTGTGACAATTATCGCACCGTATGGGCTGTGGTTCAGAAGGTGGAATGAATATGCCCGCAGTTGCTTCGTTGAGAGGTGCCTGCAGTTGGCCGTGCTGTAGCCTGTGTTGATGCCCGTTCAATGCAGGTGCCATCATCACCAGCTGTGTTATCAGAGGGTATGATTCTTTCGACGCTGGGCCATGACGCCCGCGCGCCGAGTGCGTAAGGTGACTGGCGCGGCCTGTGAATCTGGTAGACCCTGGTCGGTGGGGAGTTCCGTCGGTTGCAGGGGGGCGGCCTGCCTCCTGTGGCAGGTTTGTTTCCACTGGGCTTTCCTGCACAGGTTTCAACCATCGGTCTGCCCTGGGGCCGGGAGCCTTGTGGGGTTGCCGGGCGACGGCACGGACGTGCTCGGTAGTTATCAGTAGCAGGATTGGCGGTGCTCCGGTAAGGCAGTGACCAGTGTAACCACACATATATGTGGGTACGGAACTCCGGCGCTCCTGATTGGGACCCATACCAGTATATACTTTCCTTCCTTCCTCTTTCCTCGCTCAGAGGCGCCTGGGTGACATAGCTAGCATCAATCTCCTCAAGAACCGCCCAAGGATACAGATACTGGTAGCTTGGCCGCAGTGCTAGGGCCTGCGATGCACACTCGCGTTTCGTTACACCTGCTTCGAGAGAAAATACGATATACTAGGACACAGCCCACCCCAGAAAGATATAAGTGGCGGCGTCCCCATTCTCCACAGCCGCAGCGGAGGTCCTTGTCTGAAATCTTCACAATGGTGCTTTTACATGTTCCTCAGACGCCTTACACCAACACCTCGAACCAGACGGGTTTCATACCTCAGGTCCTTGTCCAATATCACCTCCAGGAGAGCCAGCAGCCTGGGATAAGGCTTCACATGCTACTGGAGACAGACATAGCATGTAATCTCGTTGATGCCCAATCAACCACATTCAATGACTTTCCTGGCACAAAGGCATCGTTCAGACTGGGGGTATGTCATCGGCTGCCACTATCGACTCTGCGTCGGATGATGCTGATAAGAAATGGGTCAGTGGCCTGGCTACGACATGCAGTACACACGCCAGGTCGGTATAACGAGTGCAAGTAGAGTCCCCAGGCCCATGACCATTGCCAAATCTGCCGTCATGATTGCTCGCGAAATGTGTCGCGTTATTCAGGTACGCTCTCTGCGCACATGTTCAGTATATTGACCTCTCATCCGGCGAGAGATTAGTTCATGTCACTCTTACCATGTAGCACGCCTGAGTGGCAGCTCGGGAATGGAAACATTGAGCTGCAGGATATCATTCTCTTGGAGGTGATCCAAGTATCCCCGGGCAGTTTCCAGCCGGTATTTATGGTCGAACGCCCTGCCGAGTCCCACTCGCATGGCACTATATGAATAAGTTTCATGTCTGATATATCATATGGTAACCTGCATTATAAATTACAAGTTTCAAGCAATGAAAACTGTGCTTACAAATGATAAACGTAGAGATGTCTTTTGGATAATCCATTGATCGGATGTGAAAGCGCGGCGGGCCACTCAAAATCCGGGCTCCGGGTCTCTCGACCCTTGGAAGTGCCAGTGGCATCCCGCCCCTTGATTCTCTGCCTTCAAGACTACAAAGACACTCTGGCCTCAAAACGACACAGCCGCTACAGGCATAAGAAATCAGCCATCAGCCAGTCGCTGAAGCTGGAAGAACAGGAAATAAATACCATGAAGTGGTTGTTCCCTGTATCGCTCCGAGTCTTATGGACCAACAACATGACCTACGATGTATCGGGAGATCCACGACAGGTCGTCGGGGTCCCTCACTCAAACTGAAACCGGGCAGACTAGGACCCCTGACAATTCCCCTGGAGCGAGGTATGATCCTCCGACTCGAGTTGTTCATGCCGAGCGACGTGCTTCTGCAGCGCTATCAGCAATGTTGTTCCCCAGAAAAGGATCTTGTTGTCAGACTGGCGAAGCGGGCCACTGCGAGACGCATATGGGCTCTTGCAGAGCTTGATAAAAGCGGCAAGGATGTTGTTAATTTGAGTGATTGAGAACGAGACAGAAAATGTGATCTCAGTTACTTTTCTGCCTACGTAGAGCTTTGGAACAGTGACTTAGTAGTCTTCCCGGGATCGGAGCTCTGAGGGGATTATCAGGGGTCCTGCTTGTTCATACAACCGGCTCTTCAATATTTCAACGGAAGCCGATTTTATCGGAACACTGATAGAGCCACCGGTCATCCGACTCGGGAACACCGAGTTAAGTCCCTGTTTGCAGACTGCGACACGTCGGGACGATGTGTGGGGCTGAAGAGTTGTGTATACGCCTGCGGCATTGACGTGCTCACCACCGACTCCGTGGCGGTCGGCGGTCGTGCTTGAAACCGAGTCGGAGTACCGGGTGAACTCGGTGCTACTCGCTATTTCGTATGTTGGACGCGTCCCCTAGCTGAATCAGCACGACGCACGTTGTCAACTTAAACTTTAGGCCATAGCGGACGAGATGCCTTCTTGCAAGGCTCAGATGACCCCCCGAAATAGAAGGCAGAAAAGATTATAGAGACTCTACGCTTCTATTTGCCGCGGCGAGACTCAAGGCATTGGCTAGGCACCCGCCGAGTCCGCATAGGACCACAATCGAGACAGTGATCTGAGGCTATGAAAGCGCCATCGGCTATCGGCCAAGACGTTCGGTCATACTGCACGTCGCGATTTTGCAAGCTAGTTTCTCGCCGCTGGAACCGCAGTCAAGGGTGCAGATTGCCGGCTGTCGGTGGGTTCGATGGGTACTATATAAACGAATGTCCGTCGATCCCCTTTCCCATCGCTCCCCACCTTTCTGAACATCATCAAACTACACAATGGTCAATGTACACTTCCCCCTCGCCCTCTGCTTGCCCTCCAGGCTTGCGCTTCTCTACAAGGAGAACTTTCCTCCGAAGCCTACGGTAAGTCACCATGTCCTGGGAGATGATTGTCCTAACACACCTGGCAGTGGTCGGTCGAGGAAATTCCCGACCTCACTGGGAAGGTTGCAATAGTAACCGGTGAGCACCATCAGAAAATTGATACACCACCGTAACGCTCAGTACGTGTACAGGTGCCAACACAGGTCTGGGCTTTGAGTCTGCGCGCATTCTTGCTTCCCATGGAGCAAAAGTGTATGCGACCGCCCGCTCGCAGGAGAAAGGCACTGCAGCCGTACAGAAAATCAATGACGAGTTGGCAAAGTTGCAGAATTCTAGTGGCGAGGCCGTGCTGCTGGTATTGAGCCTGGACGACTTGCAGAGCCTGAAGCGCGCCGTGGATGAGTTTACCAGGTACACATCACGTTCCTTAGGAACAGCTTGGCCCAAATTGAACGCGCCTGTAGCAAGGAAACCAGACTTGACATTCTACTGAATAATGCCGGCATTATGATGCCTCCAGAAGACACGAAGGGCCCCATGGGCATTGATCCCCAGTTCGCTACAAACGGTAAGCTTCCATTCTTCAAACTTCAGCTGCATTCTGACCAGTTTGATAGTACTGGGGCCTTTCGTACTAACGCGTTTACTATTGCCAACGCTGCTCAAAACCACGAGAGATTCGCCAGACGGCACAGTTCGCGTAGTCAATGTATCCTCCCTGGCACATGGATGGTGTCCATCAGTATGTCCTGACATTGTGTGAGAACAATCGTGTTCACCCTGACCGCGCTTGTGACAGGGCGGCATCAGATTTGACGACCTGTCCAAAGGATCTAACTACCTGCGATACGCGCAGTCAAAGCTTGGCGATCTTGTCTACGCGCGAGAGCTCGCGCGTCGATACACTGACCAGGGTAGGTGGAGACGCGCGCGCTCACGGCAAGCGCATACTGATCGTTCCTTGTACACAGGCGTCATATCTGCCGCTGTCAGCCCAGGGAACATCGACACCGGCCTGTGGGCGCACCAAAAAGGCTCTCTACTCTCGCCGAACGTAAGTGGTGCCCGAATTTCGCGGACTTGCAAGCAGTAACGCTGAGAGTACGACAGACCCTCGTCGCGAAGCTGAAGTATCCCGTCTCGTACGGCGTCCTGACCCAGCTGTACGCGTGCACGTCGCCGGAGGTCACCAAGGAGGACTCGGGTCGGTACTTCTTCCCTTGGGCAAGGAGGGGCCACGCCCTCCGCAGCGAGGTATGTGGGATGTTTGTGTTGTCCGCTCCCGTTGATCAGGAAAATATTGTTTTCACCACAGGCCGATGATCCTGCGCTGGGCACGAAGTTGTGGGATTGGTGTGAGGAGCAGATGAAGAAGGCAGGGATCACGGCGTAAATCATCATCTGTCGCCGGATGTGATCAGATCTTTCTAGCCCCCATTGCTAGCGCAGCACTAACGTATAGTCCCTGACTAATGGTCCCGTTTGTCATTCGTTTGGCCAATCATTTTCTTCTTAGTATTCATGATCCAAGGGAGTGGGATCTGAAGGCGACCAAAGCGTTCGAGCAGATACCCACTGATGGATCATCTAGTAGCGGGAAACGTGGTCGACGTCGCTGAGAGATGAGAAACCTTGTAGCTTGAGTAAGTATGTCATTCATGGGTATTCACTTTATCTGTGTTATCCCGATGGCGCTTGGTGGAACACGTTATCCAGACATTCATACTGTCAGTGATCTAGGGAGGGCAGATCTGCTTCACGGGTATCTGTGGCACAAAGGCGTCTTTTGGACTGGTGGTAGGCTATCGTCGTTGTGTTCTGCTGACATGTACTGGATCAGTGAACCGGGTCAGTAGCCCGCCAAGTCAACATCTGAGGCGGAGTAAAGCGCCCGGACCCATGGCCGTTATCATGCCGCTGCATTGAGCCAGACGTTCCGTTCGTTAGTAAGGGTAGATAGAGAATGATTCTCTTTTCCCTACATGATAACAAGAATATTTAGCAGTTGCAGTTTGAATAGCCCCTGGGCTCGTACCCGATCACACTGGAGTTAGCAAATATTCAGGAAGACTAAGACAGTGAAGCCATCTTATATCTGGCGTATGTCCACTGGGATGCACTGAGAGCAAGTCGAGCACCAAACACCCATGAGCGTTATGTTGCCTCGTATTCTTCGTCTAGGTGCTCATGCCCCGTTCGACGCACCATGCCATATAGTATCTTTGCTATCCCATGCATGAATTGAAGACAAAACACGGTATCGATGCCACGAAACCAGTGAGAAGACCAGACAAAAGGGCTGTGGACTACGAAACCGACACACTCATCGCACTTGCCAGTCGCGGACTGATGCTCATCCCGCCAAACGACTCACCAAGCCCGTCGGCATCGTCCTGTTCACCCTCTTTTCGCACTCCATTCACGATGATCCTCTGCGCCGGTATCTGGGACCTTCCAGTGCCCTTATCGACGTCGTCCTCTTCACCCTCGTCTTCTTGTTCCTCGTCCTCGTCTTCGTCCTCGTCGTCATCAATTGCGACAGACGACCACTCGCGATACACCGCTTGGATATATGAGCCCGACCGCGGAAGCCTGTATGGATCGAATGGGAAGAACGCGTTGAGTTCTGAGTGCATAGACTGCCCTAGGAGCGCTGGATGCAGCGCCGGGTGAGGCATCGGCCCTCGCTGGCTCATGCTCACTTGCATGGCGGGGCCGCGGCTCCCACTGGGCGTCGGCGGCTTCGGCGCGTATTCCGAACGCCTATTCGACTCCATGATCGAGTAACAGTAGATGAAATCCGTCGCTTGCGCGACCCGAGCGAATTGCATGACGACATTAGCAGAACAAATCTACTAGCATGATGAGATGGCAGACAGAGATAAATGTACACTGTACGCACCTTGAGTGGATTAAGTTCCGACGTGACCACTCGCTGCAGGATCTGCAGCTCGACCATCCACTTCTTAGCAGGCGCGGCCGCGGCGGCAAACTCATCCACGTCATCCTGATCTTCCAGTAGATCCCGCCACCGGAAGCAGAAAATCAAGAACACCGCTTGGGCGACGGCATAGAACACGCTATGATGCGCCATGCTCGGTGGGGTGGCACCCGCATTTGTCACGGCGTCGAGGATGTCCAGACGGTTGCGCAAGAAATTGCAGAGGCACGCGACGACCCTGCGCGTGCTTTCACGGTCGACGAATTGCGCGCGACTGACAAAGCTCGCGATGTAGCTTGCCGCCGCAGCGCGAGTCACGGCCGGCTGATCCTCTTCAAGCAGCGATTTGGAGACCAGCATGCCCTGAAAGAGGTCGCTGAACTCGGGATCGAGGGAGGAGTACCAAAAGACAAGGAACTGTGTATAGCGCGATTTGAAGGTGCGGAGGATTGTGCGATCGAAGATGGAGAGGAGCGCGTGGAATTGCTGCCGCCGGAGCATCTTCCCGTCCTCGAGTATGGTTGGTGATGGCGGTCGTATGATGTCTGGTGTTGATGACCCCGAATCTGAACGGGAGGACGGTGTCCCCGGTAATGTTACCGGGACAGAGGTAGTATTTACCTGAGAACGATTGAAATAGTCAAACACATTCTTGAGGATGGAATCCAGCTTGTCGACCATGCTTTGCACGTGCTGGAAATTAGTGGGGACATCCTGTGGTGGAATGTCATCATCGGCCACCTCGCCATCTGCGTCCGAAGATAGGTCACTGAAATTGTCCCCTTCATCATCGCCCTCGTCGTCAGAGTCCGATTCGTCCCCCTCCTGGCCGACGACCGTGTCAAACGGATCAATGTCGAAGACCTCCTGATCTTGACTGGCTGAGTGCTCCTCCAATTCTTCCAGCTCCACTTGGATCTCGACCTACCGCGGGCCTCATGAGAACCTTCTGACCGCTACAGTTGTGGGTGGAAGGATGCACTTACATCGATCTGAATAGCACGGTCTATAATCGTTGCAAGAATGCCTTCTGAAAGTTCAGGGCAGTACTCGGTGATCCTGAGAATATTTCGTATATAGGTTACTTGCGCTGCCTGACTTTGTCGCTTGTGAGGGAAATTGCGAACAAGTAGCGGGTGGAGTGTCGAAGGCAGTGTGGGAACAAGAGAAAGGAGATGTTGTAGGAGGTAGTGAAGCCGGTCATAGACAACCCGTCGCGTCAGGGGACTCGATGAGCTCGAAGGCAGCTCTAAGTCCAATGCTTGCAAGCCCGATTCTGCATCGAGTTTATTAACCTAACTGCAGAGAAGACGAGCGGTCGCGACGCACGGTAAGTAAACCCATGTGAAATCTTCCCAAGGACGAGAAATAGATACTCCGGTCTTGCGCTGATGAGCATTCCGATGAATGAGATATAAGACTTGACGAAAACCGTGTCCATCGTTGTCCATGGTGTGTTGATAACGGCCTCTACTAGAGAAGAGTGACACCGCTCGAGGCGAGAAACAACGTGGGATAGAGCAAGGATCCATAGGCGTAGCTGAGCGGTGGGTAATGGTCCATCTGAGGGTTTCTTGAGGTTGAACTGGTCTAGCAGCTCATCGAATGCGTCGCTGATGCCCTGTCCTGGTATGTGGGAGAGAAGTTGGAGTATCCACACAGCACTCACATTAGCCTTCTGTTGCAGAGCGTTGTTTACGAATGCAAGGTGCATGTCCTTCCTGTACTGTTCATCTTCACGAGATGGTGAACTTGCGTGAGGATGTAAGGAAATGCATACAAGACATTGGAGGCATACCTTGCTTGACCCTTGAATTTGTAGCAATAGGTCTGGATATGTACAGACTCGACGTCGAAGCCGAGGGCTTTCTGGACGGTGTCGGCCGTTTCTTGAAGTTTTCGAGAGGATCGACCACTCTTGTTTGGGATTCCATAAACCGCGAGGAGTTGGCAATAGGGCCTACTTTTGGTTGCCTGCTGTTGAACTGGGAGAAGCGGGAGTGATGTTCCATGACTGGTCCGGTGCCGACGGTCCCAGGGAGTGAAGCACACGAGTAGGCAGCAAGGAGCCAAAAAATGCTGACATAAGCATCGGTGATCTTGTTTAGCACGTGGAAACTGGAAATCGAGATCAATGAGTACTTGATCGAGATCGAAGCCCAATCAGGCCAAGACACCGCCTGCATTTGACCAACAATCGAGTACGTGGAAAGATTGAATCCTACTTGAATGTTGATGCCACGTTTTGTTTTAAATCTCTAGATAAGAGCCTTAACCAAGCCCGAGCTGTGGCTGAGGCCGTATTGACTACTAATGGCCGCACAAACGAGGTACGTTTGGCTTGATTGCGATCCTGTGAGTTACCTGAAGAGCTCTTACATGTTTTCCTCTAACTTTGTATATAAAGGGTCACGATGATGCCACCGCCATAATGCTCGCCGTGCATACCATCAATGTGCAATTGCTTGGTATTTCTACGGTGTGTTCGAACACACATAATACACCTCAGGCCGAGGATAACGAACGGATAGGTACACGGCAACGCCGCCTGGGAAGACACAAACAAAAATGCAGCGCGCTGTCTCTATGCCTTTGGTGCGCCAGAGAACATACATGTATTTCCAGGAGCATCAAAGCCACTCATCCGTCTTGCTCGACATGATCCCGAGATCCACGGGATCGATGGCCTTGGCGGAGTTGTAGGACTCCCTCCCGCAGATATACCAAGTGTGCAGGCGCGACTGGAGCCATCAGATGAGCCTGCTAGGGCCCTCAAAGCGATCTCAGACGCCATTCGTAGGACATGGAAGAACGGTGACGGCGATAAGGTCACCCTCGTATCATCCGGTCCAATGACGAACATTGCCCTATTTGTCAGTTTGTATCCGAACCTACTTCACGGTATAGGTGAGATAATCCTCCGCACACATACTCACTGAACACCATCGCTCATTCATGATAGATGAGTTCGTGTTTATGGGCGGAGGCGTAGGGATCGGCAATCGCTCGTCCTCTGCTGGTAAGCAGGAGCCTTGCACACAAATGGTGGGTATGTTTCTGATGCACCAGCAGAATTCAACATTCTCTGTGATCGTAGGAGTCTAATTTTGAGCCTTGTCAGTCCGTCCTCACCTTGTCGTTTCAGCTGAGGCAGCGCAGATCGTACTCGATGCTCCGGTCAAGAAAACTATGATCCCTCTCAATGTTACGCATACCGCGATATTAAATCACGCCATCTACAAGCGGCTACTCTCCCCAGTAACCCCAACAACTACCTTCGATGATCTTCCTGCTGCGTCCACGAAGCTGCGATACATGCTCTCCACACTCGTGACATACTTCGCCGATGCCTATAAATCGACCTTTGGATTCATGGATGGACCCCCGCTTCATGACGCATTGACCATCGCATACGTCGCACACCCGGAGCTGTTTAAGGTTAGGCGGTACAGAGTAGATATCGAGCTCACCGGAGCACTCACGGTCGGCGAGACGGTCGTAGACATGTACAACTACCGGTCGTGCGACGATACCTGGGGCTCTTCGGGAAAGAATTGTCTGGTTGCAGAAGCACTTGATGTAAGTACAATAGCAATTGACCCAGACCACAGGGAACTGAAGATGCCACATCATAGGTCCCCGGCTTCTTCGAGATGTTCCTGGATTGTGTGGCTCGTTGTGACCTGGTGTCTCCTTTGAACAAATAAACAAGGAACTATGTCCGGTCAAATGTTGGAAGTGTATCATTACGTGTTTGATATTGAGCGGGTTACATAAAATCCATACATACGATAGATACAAAGGTGAAGATCCAGCACAGGCTAAAACAAATGATAACAGTTAGATGCACGAGATTATTATTCATAGATGCGACTAGTCCGCGCGCCATCGACGAAGATCTTGCTCAAAGGCCTGTTCAGAGTACGAGTCCTGCGCTGGCCCTTACGCATGCTCCGGATGGCTTGGTCCAGATCACCGCGGCCAACAGATGGTCCAGTAGATGGCTCCTCCGGGATGCTGAGTGTAGAGGATGGAGGCACGCGCTTCTCCTCCGTATCGTGTACCTCCAAAGCGGCTTTCTGCACGGACGTCAGCGGGCAGAGGTTGAGACTAAGACATAATGTACCTGAATGGACGATGAGAAGCTCAGGACCAAGCCGAAGAAGTCTTCTGGTTTCGGTGCATCAGGCGAATCTGGATTCTCTCCGTAGAATAAAAGTAGTGATCGCAGCTCATTCTCCAGGGCGTTAGCCATGTTCTTCAAGGCGTCCACGCTAGCACTCGTTTGTTTGACAAATGGCTACATCAAACACATTGGTGGTAAATGCTTGAGTCATTGAGCAATCGAAACCGCAATAGTCCGTACCTGCATCACCATGATAAAATTATCCCCCGCGGGAAGCCGTGTCTTCTGGAGGATCGTGAGTTCCTCTGAGACTCGCTTTAGGCCATCCACCATTCCATGGACAGACGCGGTTATTGTTTGAACGGAAACTGACCGTCAAAGATCAACTTCTATTGTGGAATAGAATGTAGCAGGTTTGACGCACCCCGTGCTGCCGCCTCTACATGGGGCATATCTTCAATAAACGTGACTAGAGCTGGATCACTTCGGAGCAGCACTTTCGCGAGGTAATGCAATAGTGTGGGGCAGTCAGGCCCTCCCTTCGCGGTCTTGGTCTCTCTCAGCTGCTGTGCGTCAGTACCGATCTCCCAAATTTCAGCTTCTAGGTTACCTTCGTCAATGCGTCAAGTTGAAATCCTCGAGCTCCACCTCTGAAAGTGGACCCATTGAGGGCATTACCCACAGCTAATACGGCCTGCAGCAGCGAACAGAAATTAGTGGGTAGAACCATGCGCCAACCGACAGGCCAACCTGCAAGACCTTCTTGAACCTAGGCGACGAGCGCAACTCGTACGAGGCATTTCGAACGATATTCAATTCGGGCCTGGTCTCTTCAATCTCGAGATCGAGCTTTCGGCGGTACAACATGCACTGGAGTCGTTCTGACAACCTCGGAATAGTCATGATCTGCAGTGGCAATGTAAGATCCCTGGTTGAGAATCATCATGGGGGGACCAACCTGATGGAAGAACTGGTCCGCCTTCGTCAACTTGCTGACATCGTCGAAGTCTTTCAGGTGTGTGATCTACCCTTGCAAGTCATGAAGGTCCCTCAATCAGTAAATCATGGCAATACTAACCTCCTCAGCCGTAGGCAATTGTCTGCTGATAGCCTTAAGTTGATCGATAGACAGCTTTTGATCATCTATTGCTAAAAGGGCAGCACTGATCTCAGGTAACTCGAGTTTGATGCGGGACAGCATGATCGCTGAGTGATACTCAATGTGCGAACTCACTGACATCCGTGAGAGCACATACCGACATTATTCGCTCGAGTGATGTCGAGTAGAGTGGTGACGGACTGCTTTCTCGGAGACGACAAGGGCGACAACAAAGTGCTCGAAGGCAAATTGTCTACTGCGAATGTCGCTTCTAGGTCGGCCAAGTCGAATGCAAAGTTGGCGGAAATGTCATTCCAAACTGTAGAAGCCAAGGAGGGACTTGTCAACTTGTTCCAGAAGAACGGCTTCAGTCGTTTTTCTGGCTTGACAGCTCGGGGAGCGCGACTTTTATAGGCACTGGGTGGAGGTGGGGGCGGAGGTGCGCCAGGAGGGGGCGCAATCCCAGAAAGAGGGGCAGAAGGTGGAGGTGGTGGTGGAGGCGGAGGCGGCGGTGGGGGAGGAGGGAAACTACCATTTAGCATCGGCGGCGGCGGAGGAGGAGGGGGAGGAGGAGGAGGGGGAGGA
>NW_020169843.1:607692-673911 GCF_002117355.1 Postia placenta MAD-698-R-SB12 | reverse complement strand
GAGGGGAGGGGGAGAAGAAGAAGAAGGGATATCAAGACGAGCAATGGAAGGCGGAGCACTAGCAAACGGAGGAGGTGGAGGCGGCGGCGGCGGCGGCACTACAGTTGAGGATGGCACCGACGATGGAAGTAGGTTCGCAGCATGTGTTGATTTTGCACTTTCTACTAATTCCATTGTCGAGGAAACGGTCGGCGCATGCTTCGGCCTCGCTGGTGGTGGGGGAGGGGGAGCCACTTGTCGTTTGAAGTCGGTCTCTGTAATGAACTTCGGCTTCTCTGCTAGCTGAGCCTTCAGGATTTCGATCTGTGCTTGAAGGTCCGCTATTTGTTCGTCCTTTTGACTTAGACTATTGATAGCGCGGGTCGCCATCACCTCAGCATCGAGTTCAGATTCACGATTATCTTCCCGTGAGCGGAAGCGAGAATAAACAGACTCCAAGGCACGCTTCAAGTAGATGATCTCCTTGTCCTTGCTAGCAATAGATGCTTCATAGTCGCCATGCTAGGGAACTGTGAGTCCGTGATCACCTCGGATATCGACAGTGCTTACCTGCACCTTCAGTTTGGTAATCTCCTCCATCAGCGTATTCCACTTCACCCGATCACGCTCACGCTTGGCACGATCATCCTGTTCGTTCATAATGTCAGGTGCTGTCTACCAGTTGTAGTCATTGTATTCTTACAGGTTCTTTTCCCTCAGCAGGATTCGACGCTTTCAGTCGGTCAAGTTCCGTCTGTAATTGCAAAACATGCTTCTCCTTTTGCACAAGCCGTTGCACGAGGCCGTGGAAGCTCTGATTTGACTGAGGTACTGTAAGCGCGACATCTACCGTGGATAAAATCGCCATACCTCTGAACCACCCCTTCCAGCACCTCTCCCGTTTACGGTAGGAGGTTGAGAACCAATAGATCGCAAAGTATTGAGCTCTGCAGTCTGTTGCTCGAATTGGCTCTGGAGAGCGGTCCGCTAGACGACAAAAAAATTAAGCTTCAGTGGTGGAGATTCCGCGACGTAGGTCTACCTCTCCGCTCAACTCGTCGACTTTATTGCGAAGGATGTCGAGCTCTTCTGACACGATGGATCCATGGCCATCCAGAGTAGCCTGGACTTCAAGTTCTTGCCCAGTGATGTGCCGTACAGAAGCCGCAAATCGGTTCAAGAGGGGTAACCAACTATCTCCACTAGAGAACACGTCAAACAGAAGCACAATGTTGAGCGTAAAATACATACAAATCCTGGATATCGACAGCTTCCTGTATGAACAAGTTGATGATGTCGAGAATTTCCGCCCTTAGCTGACTGCGACAACAGTTAAAATTGGTCCAATTGAGAAAAGGTCTCGTCAAACCTATCGATTTCGCTCCGGAAGACCCTCGATAAGCGCGATATGATCTCTACAAGGGTAGGGTAAAGCATCTCATGTTCACCAGCGAGATGCAGGAGCTCCTCCAGCACGGGTTCAGAATGTTGTTGCGCGCCTTCCCGATCGACGAGGTTCCGTGCCCGCTCGCGCATGTCCTCCTCATCTTCGAACTTCTCTTCAGTGTACACATCGAGTTGAGTAACTAAAGATTCTGGCGGTTTGATGTAGCGTAACGTCTGCGAGGGCCTTGATAAGCCAGGCCCATAAACCGAAAAGCTAGACTACATACGACGATGACTTCGTTCAAACCACGCCGGCCAAACTCTTCTCGGAGTAAGATCCGTTCCTCGAGCGCAGCCGGACAGTTTGTTAGGGCATTGATGAGCGCCATTGATGCGGTTCGGGCCTCCCAGACGCCCTCTTCATCGTTGCTATATCCAAACTCTCCTACGGTGACGCCGTCGTCTGTGACCTCAGGGAGCTGGAGCGAGGCGATGAGTTCTTGAAAGCGAAATGGCTCCTCGAACTCGACGCGATAGTCAGACAAAGCGGATAGCACCGCTTTATGCCCTTCTCTGAGTGAGAGAACGCAAATGGCTGCAAGAACCTCTGACGTAAGTATTCGTAATTTAACGGACGATCCATGGAGAGAATATGCGATGTGAGTAATGAGTGTAGGCGCTGAAAGGACTTCGCTAAACCCGGGCTGTCATTGCGTGAGACGACCGACATCAACAGACAGTGAGCGACTTACCTCCGTATTTAAGAGCACTCTGAGGCACTTGATAACTTCCAGCAAGACAGTGTCCTCGATGTCAGTTAGCTTCTTCCTCTTGCCGCCTTTGCCCACTAGGGTCGAGAGCAATTTGCTAAGCGCGCCCATCCCCTTCTCCACATCCATGAAATCTTCTATCCACACCAGGTTTGTAGTCGACAGATGGACTCGCAGCGCGATGAGATGCTTCACGAGCTTAGAGTCCGTCGACCTCCCGTTGCGGATGCCGTCAGCGAACCACTTAGCAGTCTTCTCTACTTGTTTCGGTGCGCCTGACGCCAAGCTTTTTTCGCCGCCCGAGGACGACCACCAGCTGCTCCAGAGGCCACCTGTGCTCTGTGGCTGGACGACAGGAGTCGACGGCTCCGTCGGCTTATCCAAGGGCGGGTTGGCTGAAACGACAGAATCCCTCCTCCTGGTATCGTATTCACCGCTATTGCGACTCGCCTCCACGATGCTTGCCGTGGGTGAAGATGTACCGCTCCCCCATCCAGCGATCGAGAATCGCTTCATAATCCCCGAGTCACCAGTCAGCTGCGGGACTAAGCGGGGCAACAAACCTGCGGCACTTGTAGGGCCGTACGTGGATGGCTGTGTGGCATGGCCAAGCTTACTGCGAGTGGCAGTCGCCTTATATAACATTGATGCGCGAACTTCCTTGTTGTTTTGGAGGAGGTATCGCTTCTGCTCGGGTGGCAGGCGATACATAGCGTCGCGGCTGGAAGCCTTGAGCCCTAGCTCGTCCTAGTCGAGCATCAGTCTCCATGATACCAGATTTGAAACAGGTACACACAAGCATCTCCTCAAATTCGCCAGGGTCGACATCGTTCGCACCTGCATCTCCTTCGGTCGGTACGCCTGTGGATCCGAGGTCGCGGCTAGTGCGGTCCATTAGACGGGGATCGCTGACAACTTTCCTCTCAACCGGAATTGCCGTAGTTTCGGCGGTCGGGCTTGTGGGACGTATCCAGCTTTCAAACATACTAGAAAACCTATTCTGCGATATTGAGCTTCGCCAATCCGTCGGAGCACTGAACCCAGAAGTAGGAGTGCGAAGATCTGGCTCTGAGCCGGAATCAGCCTTTTGCTTCGCTGTACCTCCGGATTCTCCACTCTCTTCCTCTTCCTCCATATCTGCAAGACGTCTAATTGTGTCCTCTGAAGGTTCCGTGGAGGTCGTAGAAACGGACCGAGACTTCGATCGGCGATACCATTCGTCAGGGACGCAGAACCTGAATGTGTGCGCTACTGATGACGCTGAGGGCGGGAAAGGGTTACGGTCGGAGGAACACTCAATGAGGCTGGATAGTGTGCTAGCAGAAGACAACCGGGACGACTCTGACAACATCTATAAGCTCTCGAAGTGAACACGCAGGGGGGCGGCTCACTTTCGGCGTCATCGAATGTCCATACTTCTTCCAGTACATACTCCAAGATCCCGCCGCCAGGAACAGGCAGGGATTTCGTGAGACCAAGCTCTGTGATGATCGCGTCGAGCGCATCGCGGACAGTGGTGGATCTGGAGATGAAAGACTTCCATTGGAATCCGTCATGGATCTCAGGGACACGTAGGAATGTGCATGTTAGTACAAGGAACGGATGTAATGAAACCAAACGGAGCACAGGCACATGTAGATGCGACGTGAGCGGAAATGCTGAGAAATGCCTCTCCGAGCTAGCAGAGGCAGATGGGGAGTTGAGCAGCGGAGCTACGCGTGTGGATGGTGGCAGGATACCTGCATAATTTAGCTATGCTTCAGTCATTAAAGCTGCATGATTTGAGAGGCCGTACCATTTCCAAGCTCTTCTAACTCCTCTTCCTCCCACTGACGACCATTGGGTTCTTTCCGTACGCGTTGCAAGGCCCAACCATATTGTTCCAAGTCCCCCAAGATCTCCGACGCCACCTCCTGCTGCAAGAGCAGAGAATCTATGACATCCTGAGTAGTCCCAGTAGACTGAATAGTGGCGAAGTGCAGAGTCCCGGAGGCGAGAAGCGTAGGCACGATCAATGGGCCATCCGCCATGCCGAGATACGACGCAGTCCTCAGACTCAGGCCCAGATTACTGAGAGTGTCTTATGCGCCTCTGTTGAGATAGCTGCAGAGCGAGTCTGAAGAGCTTCCAAGTCGAGCAGGTCTAGTAACGAGGCATCGGCATTGAGCCCCGCCTGAAACTGTAGAAGGGTACTAGTAAGTGACCTGTATTCAAGTAAACGCGGTCCTTTAAAGTCACGCTGCGGCATGCAGCATACACGAGAAAGCGGCCAAGAGCACGACCTGCAGGTAATACACGGCTGAAGTGCTTCGCGCCATTACACGCGCGCGTGACCCGTTATGACCGTCGTAGCTTAACTACCTTTATTAGTCGATTATGGATCTGAGGTCTCATTTCCAGCGCCACGGTCTATTCAGTAGCTAGACTTACGACATAGACTGGAAGCACAACGATGCCAGGATACAATACATATATGATGCAGAGATAGCCTACTACTAGGCCCGACTTTCGAAAGCGAGAATACCAAGGAACGACGACCCCACGTGCAATATAACTCAAACCGAAATAAACGTATTACGGTAATCACGCTTTATGGTACAGACGAAGACCCTTCCGTGTCCACAGAAGGATGAACCATGTAATAGACGCGGAAGTTCCCGTCTTGACTGTCCATCGAAGGCTGGCCGCTGCTCTCCTCCATAGATTCAGGCAGTGAATCTTGCACATCACCCCTGATCTCGATCAAGTAGTTATCCTGCGGGTATAGTGTTACTACCAGATGTTTCGAATGAGGATGATAGAATAATTCGCACCTTGACCAGCTTGCGCAACATCTTGGTGATAAGCTCCTTCTCGTACTCGAGCTCTTCCACATCCTGGATGTCCTCCTCCTTCGTCTCAAGGTACCAGTCGATGAGCTCGTCCCGGTCGACCCCCTTACCAGTCTCTCGTTCGACTTGAGCTAGATGGAAGACGATCAGACTTTGTAGCGTCATGTACTTGTCGTGGGTGATGACCATCCGCCTCTTGGGCTGAGGTGGCGGGGGCGCATTGGGAGCCATGCTGCCCGCTCTTGATATACCATCGGATGTTGCACCGTTGAGGCCACTGGAACCAGCGCCATTGAGGCCCATGGATTCGTTATAGCTTTGCTCGGCCTCGTCCATGGCTGCGATTTCAGCTGCAGACATCTCGACGTCTTGGCTCTCCTCCACATCATCTGCAGTCGCGCGTGGACGTCGTTCGCCTTCTCGTTCGCCCTCAAGCTCCTCCTCATCGAAGTCGATGTCATCCTGCTCCACATGGATGATGGACTGTCGCAAAAGCGTATACGCTTCTCGTACGAACGCTGGTTTGATCTTTGATGTCCGTGAGCACTAGCAAGGGACAAACAAAAGCGAGTTTAGAAGTTCACCTCCGATGTGCAATTCGCCCTAGCGATTGCTTCGCTCAACCGGATCATACTCTCTAGCTGACGGACAGTAATCCTGTAAGAATTGCGGCCGGTACCCGAAGCGTCATCTTGTCGTAGGATGCGGTATTTTTCCACCAGGACGTCCGCTGCCTCCGGAGTAAGCTGCCAATAATATGCATTCATTAGTTTCTCGACCCATCCTGGAAATGCACGAACATGCCTTAGGAGTGAACGTGCGAGCGTAACGGATATATCGCTGCAGCGCCTCTGTACTGAACTCCGGGTGAATGGCTTCGTCCTGGAACCGATGGACATTGACGATATGCTTTGCAATGTTGAGGTCGGACTTCTCGTTGCACTCGTCCAACACCACAAAGAACAGATCAAATCGACTCATAATTGGAGCCGTCATCGCAACGTTGGCTCGCAGTGACTTTTTGCGATCGTATCGGCCACCGATTGGGTTCGCTGCAGCAAGGATAGACGTCCGTGCGTTGAGCGTCGCGTGGATACCAGCCTTCGCGATGGATATGGTCTGTTGTTCCATAGCTTCATGGATAGCGACTTGGTCCGAAATGTCCATCTTGTCGAATTCATCGATGGCACAAATACCGTTATCCGCCAGCATGAGGGCACCGGCTTCAATGGTGAAGTCTCCCGTCTCCTCGTCCTTAACGACTGCGGCCGTCAGACCCGCTGCAGAAGATGCCTTGCCCGATGTATATACGGCTCGTGGAAGGAAGGAACAGATATATCTGTCGTTCAAGTCTGTCACAAGATGCTGGGACGCGAGACAACAGTTCACTTACTTGAGAAATTGTGATTTTGAGGTTGAAGGGTCGCCAACAATGCAAATATTGATGTCGCCTCGTAGGTGCATGCCTTCCGGAGTCTGTTTGTGTACTCCACCCATCAACTGCAGCAATAAGCCCTTCTTCACAATGTCGTGACCGTAGACGGTCGGCGCTATACTCTCCACCAGTCGTGAGTAGATGTGGTCGGAATTCACCATGCGCTTGAGTTCTTCAAATTCTGGTTCCGTCAAGGATCGGGCGAATGCCTCACTGTCGTCTTCGCCCTGCTCATCCTCTCCCCGCACATTGGTCCCAGCCTGCAAAACTATATTCAATTTCGACTATAAATGGCGGACACATGTGGTTACTAACGTGACCATCCACGTCGTGGACCATGCACGCCAAGAATGCTGTCTTGTATTGCAGATCCCGGACACCGAGACTCTTCAGACCAGTAACACCTGCACCACCGACAGCCGCTGCGGCAGAATTTGCACCAGCCTTTGCAGCCTCTCGCATTAACTCCGCTTTGTTGCCTCCGGGAAGGCCGAGCTGGCTGACGTCTGGCACCACGATGAAAGTTCCAGTGAAAACGCATTTGTCTCCAGCTTTAGCGCGTTCAACTAGCTCTGAGCGGAGAATCACGTCGAGAGATCGAGGCATAGAGCCGGTGGGTATCTCGGAGGGGTTCTCCTGTATCCGGACCTTCTGCCAATCCGTAAATTTTGAACTGTCGATCTGCAACTGCCATGCCGTACGATTACCGCAAGTTGGGTTGGGGCACAAACTCGGCTAAGATATGATGTCAGTTTGACCACCTGATATTACAGGAAATGAAGCGCTCACCTCAGTATACTTGAACTGCTGTTCGATCTCGTTGACTAGGCCTCCACAGACCTCACAGATGAAGCTTCCATACAGTAGCTCAGGCCGTACCTCGCTGGTACGAGTAACTGTTCCGCTTATACTCATCAGTGTACCAATTTTGTCTGTTCTCAGATCGCGAATCCCCGAGACCAGTGGAAGATGGTAGAACGCGACGTTGAACTCGCGAGATTGCAAGTTCACAGAATCTGTGGCTGCAGCGGTGGGATTCAGCTTGAGATATTCCGGTTCGTACTGAGCGACAAGGTTGTGAAGAGCACGTCGAATGTAAGGCAGAAAGCGGTAGTATTGTTTTTGAATCGCGTCAGCGAGGACGTCATCCTTTTGCAGCAGATGTCCGTAGTCGACATAAAGAGTAGTGAGCTCGTATTCACGCATTGTGTGAATCTGTTCGATGTAGATGAGTTCGCCGTCAGGCGCAACGGGGACGCCGCCATCTGAAGCTGGAGTCGATGCAAGGGCAATCTCTTCTGTAAAGCTAGCAGCGGGATTTGTGACAGCCCTGTATTCTTCGCCGGAATAAACTCACGTTCGGAGGAAGGTCTCGAAGCTTTCTTGAACACTCTCGCCCACCGCATCCTTCACGATAGGCACATCCGCGTTCAGCTGGCCCTGACCCCTGGGCCTCCGTCTTCTTCTTGCGCCTGCATCGTCTCCGTCTGGGACTTCTTCTGCTTCATCATCGCCGAGATTTAACGCGTCTGAGCCGCGGCCGGATGGCCGTATTCGTCGCGGTGTCGATCGTCCGTTCGAGGATTGAGACGCGACAGGAGCACTACTGGGTGGCAGAGAGGATTGCCGCAAGGGCGGGGAAGAGGATACGCTGTCGACATCCATTGTAGAAGCGAGAAAATGCGACTAAAGGGATGACCTTGCTCAACGCAAAGAGTAGACGCGTCCAATGTAATGAGACACGAGAACGCCGGCCCTAAGCTGACGCGTGGTGGCGCGCGCTACCGTGCTCGCGGACCCAAGTACCACTCGAGTACCGCTCACTATCAGGTCTGAGCTTGGAACTTTCAGTGTCTACTCAATCTTTGTACTCGATGGAAATAGAACGGCTTGACCCTGTATACGTCAACGAACGGCTCTCGCAGCCTCCTTTTGTCACCATACCTGGAGTTGTCAATGTACGAGACTTGGGTGGATACTCTAGCACGATCCATGCGGGCATGAGGACCCGGTCACGCCTTGTGTTTCGGTCTGCGGAGCTGTCCTCTGTCACGGAAGAGGGTATGTCCTCGGAAAATCTGACTTACTGCACCCTGCGCATAATGGCATCATCAGGAAAGCTCAAGCTAAAGGAGCTAGGAGTAACGACCGTCTTCGACTTGCGGTCAGACACCGAGATCGAGAGATACGAATCACCCATTCCCGAGGTTCCTGGCGTGCAGATCTTGCGGGTACCCGTCTTTAAGACAGAGGACTACAGTCCTGAGATGATGGCCAAGTGCGTTTAAGAAGTGTTGCTAGAGGTCCATAAGCCTGACCGTTCGTACGATCGCTGTAGACGATTTGCCCTCTACGCAAGTGGCAAGACGGAAGTACGTCACTCTCAGCCCAGTCGTTGATCTTAGTTGAGAGCACCACAAGTAAGGCTTTCATGGAATTGTACTCGCAAATCCTCGATCATGGGGGACTTGCGTTTGGAGCAATTCTCCGGCATGTCAAAGATAGGCCAAACGAGGGTTGCGTATTTCACTGCACAGGTGTGCCCATGTCGCGGGCCCGCGTTGTACTACTGATGAACAGAGGCCAGCCGGCAAGGATCGTACAGGTATCCTAGCTGCTCTCATATTGAAGGTGCGCAACCCGATCACGCCGTATTTCTTGTCGCCTCACAATTGCAATATATTCAAGCTAGCTGGCGTGGCGGATGAGCTAATTGCAGAAGACTACTCCCTGACAAGGGTTGGTCGCGAACCTGCACGCCAAATGGTCATGGCACGACTAGCCCAAGTCCCTCTGTTTGCTTCGAACACGGAGGCTGCTCTGAACATGTTCACCTGTCGGTCTGTGTGGATCATACTTGATGCATCACTGTGACTCACTAACAGGTTCTCTCAGTGCAGAAACCATGATAGCTTTTCTGCAATTATTGCAAGACCAGTATGAAGGAGTCGAACGATACCTTGAACGATACGCTCAGCTCTCGCCTGATGACATACAAGAAATCCGCCGGAATCTCCTAGAACTGCAATCATAGCAGTTCCTGGCATTGTAGTCAGTGTCACGGCAACCTGTCTCCGAAATACACAACGCGTCGTTTCTCACTCGTCGTGACATTACTCTACTGTATCAATCTTGTAATACAAATCCTCATTGAATCATGCAATAATATACCGACATGCAGGCGAGTCTAACGAGTCGAATCCCCAACGCACAATCGTTTCAAGATTTTTTGTTCAGGGTCAAAGTCCGCGGCTGTTTCATTTGTGTTTGGGGAACGAGAGTTGGGCTTGCGGGGGGATGCGCCAAGCTGGATGAAATCAACCCTGTCTGACCGCGTGCCCTTGGATTGAGTGGTGACAGTGCGCCACCAGACCGCGATGGCGGCCGTACAGGGACCTCGCCTGTGACTTTCCGTCGTATCGTAGGCCGGGTAGATGACGGTGCGGCGGGGGTTGCAGCAGGAGGCGGATTCGACGGCTTGTCGATGTCAGGAAAGCCGGGGAATGAGACACTATCGGAGCCCAGCGCCTGGCGCCGCGCACGTTCGTGCCTCGCCTGTACTGACCGGAAATGCGAGAGTAGTTCTTGCCACTTAATGTCTTCACGACCGAGCTTTGATCGCGTTGACGATATGTTGCCCACAGTGCTGATAGCGATAGTAGATGAGGATACGGCTGGTTTTTGTCGAAGGCGCAAAGGGACTCACGATTTAGGCGCAATGTGAAGGAACCCTGACGAGTTCACCGCACTCAAGCGATTTCGGAGTGAGACGAAGGCTGAGCTCTGTGGTAGCAGCATCAACAGGCCGTAAAGGCACTTGAACAGATGAGGGTATTTTTCAGGTTCCAGTAGTTGCAACCGTAGATCTGCCGCCGAACGTCAGTCAAATTCCCTCAATGGCCAGTAGATCATGGCATACACGTAAAGACTGGTGACTCGATCAGTTGGACGAGCTTGTCTATTTGCACAAGTAACTGC
Organism: Postia placenta MAD-698-R-SB12; assembly: GCF_002117355.1. Lineage (NCBI taxonomy): Eukaryota > Fungi > Basidiomycota > Agaricomycetes > Polyporales > Adustoporiaceae > Rhodonia > Rhodonia placenta. The sequence goes on along the minus strand of NW_020169843.1, from coordinate 663,532 downwards.
ACGGTGATCTCGAGGTCGGCGCTATCTCCAATTAGACAGGACCCGACGTGCAGGCAAAAGATCCACGCACAAAATATACAATAAATTTGATGCATGCTCATAAGCCTGAGCAAGTAGACACAGGGAGAACACTGCGACGGCGTTGTGACACCATGAACGATACAGGGTAGTAAATATTGCTTGTCCGTCTTGCTGCTCCTTGTCAGCGAAGCATTGTACGAAACAACAGTTAGCACGTACCCGAGTTTCGAGGCTCTTAAGCCTTCTCCGGAAATCCGCTAATTCAGGAGACGTAATGAGGATCATGTTCAGCTTCTGAACCATGCCACTAGCGAATTCAAGATCCTGCAGTAGATGAGCGCTCGTTGTTCCAATCTGAAAGGCGGTGGTTGTTACCTCTTCTTTCTCCAGAATTTCGGCGAACGTACGGTAGATACGTTCCGTATTGAGATTGAGACAGAGCTGGCGGATGATGAGACTCCCTCGTGTTTCTAGCAGTCCGCGATCCGTGCTAAAAAGATCCAGAAGGTTGATCATAAACGCTTTGAAGTAGCTCTCATCTGAGCTGGATGAGATCTGAGCAATTAGTTGCAGATCATTCTTGACCACCTGCAAACGAAGATCGATCAGAAGAGTCAGGCTGATATCCCTAGGAGATACATACCTCTTCTGAGGGATCCGAGAGTGTCTTCAGCAGCGCTGGGAAGGTCCCGTCGTCGATGGCAAGGATCTAACAGACTTTTAGCCACTGCAGACACTCTATACCGACAGCCCACGCACCTTCTTCGGCGCCTTCTGATGTAGCATAATGAGCCATCTCAGCGCCGCCACCCGCGTGTCCTCATGCTCGCTCAGGAACTGGATGGTCAGCGCATTCACCGTCGCCTGGTAGTCGAATTGTTCCGATTTCTCCTGTAGGATCGATGCCTCGGGCGACTGCTGTATCTGCAGCACACTCCCCGTCGATGTCGGAGAGTCAGGGCGGCTTGCGTGCAACTGCGAGCTGGGGGCGTCCGGCGGTCCAGTGCGCGTAGAGTCTAGCTGCAGCGTTGCTCCACGCGGTCGCGGCGCGGGCGCCACCGACGCGCGGTCAGCTGTTGTCTCGAGCAGCGACTCCGGTGAACTCAGGTCGCGGCTTTGTGGAGTGTCCTTGCCAGCAGTAGACTGTCTGGTAGATGCGAGGGATGTGACAGCCGGAGTAGGGGACCCAGGAGCCACTTGCGATGCGGCGGAAGATGACTTGTCTGTCCCTTGGCGTGCTGGTTGGTCGGGAGGAAGAGGGAGTGCCTGGATCATGTTCATGAGGAGTTTGTTGGTACGCTGCGCAGCGGACTGAATCATGAGGACATGGTGGGATAGGTTTGGGAGGATCACGAGGATTAGGCGGGGTGTAAAGGGGACCATCACTTCCGGTACGATTCGTAGGAACTCGGATAACCACTGCAGAGCAGTACATTGTTGGATAACGTCGTCTGTAGACAATAAGTCTGAGTTGTTCGCAATACGTAACTAGCCGATCATGACGTACGTTGGTCATCAAGCTGTTGGATGAGAATCTCGACTATAGCAGCGTAGTCTATTTTGACACCCTGACCGGGGACCCAGTCTACAATATAAATCAATACCGGCTATGTGGGCAACGCGGTCACACTTACGACCCGCATCGCGACCATCTTGTTTCTCGTCGGGCGAAGCCAAAGGGCTCTCGTCCACTAGGACATGTTCGTTATCCGGTAAGAAGGCTCCTCGCTCTGATACTGGGGCGCTCAGATCCTGCGATCGCTCCTTCTCGGGATCTGCTCGACGACTTTGCTCGGCCGCAGCCTCCCGCTTGGCCTTAAGCTGCTCCTCACTGCGCTGCTGGACTGCAGTCACTTCACAGATTTCACGAAGGAAGTCGGCGAGCAGGTTCTCGGTGGCGACCCGTACATCTTGCGTTGGGTCAGACAAGTATTTCCTGGAAATAATTCTAAGCAAGTGGTCAGCAACGGATACCGGATACTTGACTCACAGAAGCCCGTCCAGAAATTCTGGCAAGTATGTGATGAGTTCGAGCTCGGGGACAGAATCAAGGACAGTGATCCATGATACAAGGTAGCTCCGAGTGAACGGGCTAAGGACATATATCCTCTCTGAGAGGAGAGGTATAAAATGTGCGAGTGAGAACGCCTTTCGTGCGCTATTAAAGTCCTCGCCGTTGGCAAGATCGTCTGGATGCGGGACCAGGATGCTCATGCCGTGCACTTCTTCGGCCCGTTTGCGGACCTTCTCTGTCTCAGGATAGTGGGGAATGTAGACAGATGCGGTCTCCGCCACGATATCTTTCAGAAGACGATCAAGCAACTCTGCGCCATTCTTGACAGACAATTCTGAATCGGCAGCAAGCTGAAATGAACTTGACATGAGCATCCTGCACAAGCGGGTGCGTGCTCACCTTGCTCAAAGCATCAAATATTGGGTTAAAGTAAACCAATATTTCCCCTTTTGATACCTTGGCGATGTTGTAGAGGCATTCCGCGGAGAAGTACCGCACCCTGTTCTCGGGATCGGTGAAGCATACTAATAATGGCTCGACAAACTTCTCCATGTACGGCGCAATATCGACGCCAAGCGCGATTGCGGTGCCAGCCAGTCCTATGAGACCACCATTCCGTACATGCAGTGGATTTGACGAATTGTTGAACATGTCCACTAGTTGATCGACAATCTGGCTTATACGCCGGTGGTCACCCTGCTGGTGGCATTCGCGTATCTGCCTGCACACGAGAAGTTCAATACAATGTCCTTCACAGCATGATGCAGCAAACTCACTTCTCAAGTTCCAGAGCAGCAGCCTTCCGCTTCTCGTACATCTTGTCGACCAACTGCTTTGAAATGCTCGACTCTGCGCCGGGCTTAGTTTGAGTTGATCGGACAGCCTGCATGTGTATTGCTCACCCATCTTGGAAGACAGATTGTTGCACTGGAAGTCGTGGAAGACAACAACCGCAACGCGAGCAGATCTGAGAGCTCATAAACACGGAGAACGTGGTCTCGCATACTGACACTGACCGCGTCAACCACGAGGCTGATCGGCAGGCGCCTATGCACCACAACTCGGACGTCGACTTATTCGGCCCTGCATGGACGACGACCAGGAGGCATACCTCCTTCTGCTCCTGTCCGACAGCAACCTCCCCACAGGCTCCTTCGTTGCGTCTGCAGGCCTCGAGTCCTATATAACACATGGCCTGTTCTCCCCCTCGGCGCGCGGGCTCCAGGGCACGATGGACGCGACAATGGATTTTCTGCGCGACAGCCTGCGGACATACGCGCGGAGTGCTCTCCCCTTCGTATCGGACGCTCACCGTGCCGTTGAATCAATGCTTGCCGCACCCTCGAACAGCGGGCAGGACGACGCGTCCAGCACCGCGGTAGCGCAAATCAAGGCCCTGGACGACTTATACGAGGCCATGACGTTAAACCATGTCGCCCGACGCGCATCCAAGTCGCAAGGCGTGGCCTTGCTCACACTGTACTCCAAGGGCTTCTCTAGACCAGCATTCATGCAGGCCAGGACACCGGACGACTCAGACACGCTCCGCCAAACCCAGGCGGGACTCTTCATCGATAGATTGAAGCTGGAGGTCAGACGTGAGCATACCCATGGACACCTTCCTACCTGCTGGGGGATTCTTACTGCTGCCCTTGGGCTTTCTCTTGGTATGTACGCATATACCGAGACCCATCCCCCGAGACGATCCCTCATCTACCCTAGAACGAAGCCAGTTCCTTCATCTCTTCCTCCATGCCCGAAGTTTGCTGTCAGCATCTGTCCGCCTCAATACGCTGGGACCGTATGCGGCTCAGCAATTGCTTTTGCACGCCGTACGGCCAATGGTGGAAAGAGAAGCGACTCGTTGCAGGGACCTCAGGACTGGCTATGATGTCTCAACCATATCACCTAGATCCTCAAATCAGGAGTTTGACGAAACTACACACGGTCCAGCAGTAACCTGGCCCTTAGGAGAGATCCTCGCTGCACGACACGACCTGCAGCATTCGCGCATATTCAACAGCTGATATCCCGCTCAACTACGGCAGAGCGCGTCTTCCAACTCATCGTACAACAGAGACGTACAACATCATTTATTATGCCGTTACGAGTGCCAACCGCGCTGAGACTTCTGCCTGCGAGCGCACCAAACTGGCCAGATATGATACCATCAACGTGTCCTGCAGTCCATCGTGAGTTCAAGCGCAATTTGAAGCGCGAATGGACGTACCTGCAAGCTGGCATTGAAACCGCCCTTCTCTAGATCCTCCGTGCTCGACCCCAGGGTATCCATCAAGTACCGTCCCAACGCGGGATCTCCCTTCACCTCCCCTGACAATACTGATTGCACATATGAGAGCACGCGGTCAAGCATACCAGCAACGGATAGAAGGGACCGCTCGAGAAGTTCGAGATCTGTGGTAGGATGGGGGTTGGTGGAGTTAGGGGATGTAGAGGTGGTCGTGAGCAGGTCGACTGTCAAGAAAAATGAATAAGCAGACTAGTTGACGGAGAGCACGCTACTCACGACCGCTCCGCTCAACATCGTTGAATCTAAGCTCGCACTGGATTGGGACAAATACACAGTTTTCGGGTTTCGGGAGCACACCTACGGGTGACCTGCGAAGCAAATTCAGAAATCTTCATTGGATCAGGGAGACGAAGAGGACGAGCGAACCCGATGAATGCTTTTACGCCTGCCTGCTCGCCCTCGACGGTTCCGGTGTTTAAGGCGAGGTGAATTGCCTGATGGGGGGCGGTCTCTTGTGAGTAGAAATTGTGGATGAGGGCGGAGTAGGTGTTCAGATTTGACCCAGTCGAGTACCTATGTACACAGACGATCGACGGATTGAGTCAGCTCGACCTAAGAAAACCGTGGCGGGAGATGCGCACCAGCCTACGATGACCTCCCTCGGGTTCACCTTATGGTGCAGCTCGTACATCGTTTTGAGGTAGTCCATGTCCACCGCAACCTGCTCCTCCGTCTCGCTGTGGAGGACGGCGAAGGACGAGCGCACCTCGACCTCGCCATTGTCTGAGCGTGTCCCAAGCAGGGTTCCAATCACCCGCTCCTGCGCATCGGTGCGTCGAAGGTAGTGATCGAGGATGGAAAAGAGGGCGACTGGGTGGACAGTGACTGAGGTCGGCGCACGCCTGTAGCACAATCCTCAGCGACGACGCGCAGCTAGACTGAACAGAAAATGCACACCCTGGCGTCAAGATGAACCCCGGCGCAGTGTTGTGAATGTAGACGGCCGACGACTCTGCGGCGAGCGGCATTTTTGAGACTGGGATCGAGCAGGCGAACGAAGACAAGATCAGCCACAGCGCTTCCCGAGAATGAAAAGTCGCCGGCAATGGCCGGACGACCTCCCCTCTTCCTCCTTTCACGACACGACGTATCCCAAAATGCCCTCTGAAGAGACAAAGGTGCGTCTTGGGTCGCGAGAGGGCGCACTCTCTACTTGATTCTGACTGACCATCAACGCATAGGAGAGGATCATCAAGGCGGTTGAGCTCGGACGTGTACGTGCTACTTCTGTATCGCTGCCACCAGACGCGTGACGTGCCTGCTTGCAGACTGTCCTCCACTATGGCTGGATTCCTCTTATCATCTACGTCGGCTACACACGAAGCAACCCTCAGCCGTCTCTGATCAAGTGCGTAGTCAGCCTATGCATCGTGTTGGCGCACAAGCCTAATAGTACAGCAGGTTGATCAGCCCCCTCGCATGATAGAGCTACGCCTGTATACTTAATTGATCATCAGCCTCCCTGTTCACTGAACACCCTATCGTGTGATCTTTGTGGGATTTGACGACACGCAGTGTCTGGTTTGCGATTTATTGGTGAGTGCGTCTTGCAGTTGTCTACTTTGGCCATGATTATACATGTGGTGGTGCTGTTCATTGGCACTCCGAGTCACTCATGTGCACCATGGGTCTCTGAGGCTGCTGTAACCTCGTTCTCGTTGGTTTATGCAAGCCTCGGCATGAGGAACATACAAGGCCAGATATGAGCCAGTTGCATTATCTCCAACGTGTCTTCCAGAATGCTCACACGTTTTCACAGAGTGCATGAATCATTACGTCTAAAATTGAGTAAAACTACCGACACAGCAACTGGAATCGAAAGCGACATACAAAGCAGGATACATAAATCCAAGAGGTAGGCAATCATAAGTATACTCGCCGCAAATCCGCAGCAGCCGTGATTCGCTTGCATATCGGGCACATCTTCGTCGAGCCCAAACAACGTAGCCAACATTCCCGACAGCAGGTATGCCAGCAACCTGTTGAGGCGGTAGGTTCGGTATATGGGTCCAAGCATATGCGACACAGCAATGAAGTCGACGAGGAGACGCGTAACGATGCCTAAAACATTTTTGAGGATTTGCTTCGGGGCTCGCGTGTACGACAGGTATGATACTCACCAGAAGGCTGATCTTGTTCTCAAGTGCTTGGATCAACGCAACCTGGTCGTTCTGTTTCCGCGCGCTCTCAATTGCCTGTTCTACCTCTTCGGCTTCTCCTACTCCCATCACCTCGTCCATGGCGCGTTTGACATCATCCACATGCCGTTCCTCGACCTTGCCTTCTGCCAACAACTCTTTCAAGGCTTTTGCTGCATTGTCGTCTGGCTTTTCTACTGTCTGGGCTGTGTCACGACTTGTCTCACCGATATCGCCAGTCTCGACATCGACATCTTCATCTTCATCCTCGGATTCATGCTGGCCTGAGACGGCAAGAATGTCGTTTTCTGTGAACTGTGCAGCTCCAAAGAGGACTTCATCTTCGCCGTCAACGTCCACCTCATCTTCAACGTCCTGCTGGGTACGGTCTCTGATGTCGAAGCCTGTGCCTATTGACATTCTGTCACAAACGCTGCATTGGCCAGAAAGATGCTCACACGCACCTCTGAAGTTGACACCAGCCAATATTCCTCCCTCCACGTCAATATCCATCTCCATGTCGGCCTCCCTGCTCTGACTTCCTTGCACCTCGGTGATCCGTAGGTGCGCCAGACAAGAGTCTACATGCGCTTCTACAACATCCTCGTCGCCTGGAACATTCTGCCCGCACACTGGGCAGGGGGTACCTCCAGCTTCATTATGTCCTCTGCCCCACCATGGTACGTCCTCGTCGTCACGCATCAACTCCCTCAGCTGTGCATGCCGTTGCTTGCGGCGGTTCTTCAAAGTACGTATACTCTTCGTGATCTGTTCGAGCGTTACCTCCGAGGTAGAAGCAAAGGTCGCCGCACTCTGGGAATGGCTGAGACCTTTGCGGGCCTTGACTGCAGACCGCCGTGAGCGGCTGGTCAACCTTGGTGGTGCTGTGTGAACGACGTCCTAGCTAGAAAAGCGTGGTTTCGTACCCATCATCTGGCTCGGCATCCGCCAGCACCTCCGTCGAACCGACCTGCTGTATGATTTCCTCCACGCGGGCCATTTCCAGGTCGCTGTGCTTGCTCAGCAGCCGGACAGGAATCGCTTCGTGACAGACGGGACATATTCTTGTCTCGGCCCGCTTTGCTGCCAGCAGATCAGTTGACACGAAATGACCTTGCCATGCAGAACATACGTTTCTTCGTGGGGACTTTCACTGGAGATGCATTCGTCGGTGGTGCAGAGCTCAGCGAAGAGCTGCTCTCACTTGCTTCACCGTCACTGGCGTGGGCTTCCCATACTCGCTTCTTTCCCCTGAACAGACGCTATCAGCACGAGACGCCCAGAGGCCTTCCGAGCGAACGAAGTGCACTTTGCTGTCCTAGCGGGCGACATGACGGGATCGTCGGGAGCGGCTTTATGTGCGCGATGGTGTTGGCGATTTATCCGACGCAATTGCGAGATCAGCGGGGACGCGAGACAGGATGGATGGACGCGGTGAGCTCTGGATGGATCATCGCAGGCGCAGGCCAGCGGACGAGGCGCGTCAAGGCACGTGCACACAATAGCCGCCGATGCCTATTTGGGGGCAACGCAGATCCTTGCACGGGAGGTCCATAGCTGCAGGTCATCGTGACCTAGGACCGTCTGGTAATTATGCTCCATGGGTATGATTGCTGGTGGTAACTCAATAGGAGGTCATATATGGCGAGACCGGCCCCGCAGAACGAATCAGGATACTCGCTGCATCCGAAGCCTACTCCTTCGCTAATAGCGCTTGCTGCGCCTATGGTCGTCCTCACTTCCTCGAAAAGGTCATGATTCATATTCATGTTTTGCTTGTTGGTGAACATCCTTCGTCGTGTGAGAACTGTTCTGTCCAACAAAGGAAGCCCATGATACGTCACATGTTCATCGATACTCATCTCGACAAAGACAGGCATCCGTAGTGATCAGGTGAGTTGCGCAGCATCCTCACAAGTCGGTTCGAGGCTAAAGTTAACTTTCCGCCTACGCATAATGCTGTGCGGTCAATGTCCTTCTGTGTGCTTCGAAGAAGGGTTACTGTGGACACTTCACATGTACCGGCCCGCTCATATGCAGGACACATGGTCCTCGAGAGGGATTTGACACGCTGTACGTCATATATATACGACCCACCTAATCATTCCCAGCTTTAGGTAACGAGACCATCCCCCAGGATGCTGCGCCATGTCCTGTTGTTATGCGCTCTCTTACGTGCCGCAATCGCCCTGACATACAAAGCTGCAGATATATCTTCTGTCCTCGTGATCGAAGGTGATGGCGTAACCTACACTGACGACGGAGTTTCCATGCCCTTCGAGGAGATCGTGAAGCTGCATGGTATGAACACGGCCCGCATACGGTTATGGACAGCAGGACAATACGACCTGGAATATGGACTCGCCATGGCGAAGCGCATAAAAGCAGCCGGATTGACATTGCATGTCGATCTGCACTACAGCGATACCTGTCAGTCTTTTTTGTCGGGTTATTTGCGTTCTTCGGCTTACCTGTAACTTCCCAGGGGCGGACCCAGGTCATCAAGCGATCCCCGCAGGCTGGCCGACAAACCTGACTGGCCTGGTCTCAGAGATCTACTCGTAAATCACATTCCCGGGTGTCTCCCCCGCATGCACCTGATCTACTGGTTCTCAGTTACACACAAAATGTCGTGCAAAGCTTCGCTGCCCAGGGTACGCCAATCGACATTCTCCAGGTTTGTGCCGATTCGTCGGATGCGCGTAAAGCCAATGCTCACCATACCTCGTGAGCAGTGCGGCAATGAGATTAACAACGGCCTGCTGTGGCCCGTCGGCGAGATCTCGGTGAACGGCATCGCCCCCGTGTCCCAGCTGCTCCATGCTGCCTTCCAAGGCGGCCTGTCCGCCGGATCCCCGACGACCCTCGTTCATCTTGCTAACGGCTGGGACTGGGCGGGCCTGCAGTCGTTCTATGGGGGCGTGTTCATGCCCGGCGGACTGTCAGTCGATCAGGTAGATATAATGGGCGTGTCGTTCTACCCGTTCTACGGCACGAACGCGACACTGGCGAACCTGCAATCGTCGCTGACAAACCTCGTGAACGAGTATGGAAAGCCGGTCGTAGTTGCGGAGACGGACTGGCCCGCGGTATGTGAGAATGTCACGCTGAGCGAGCCTAGCATTCCCGTCTCGGCGCCGGGGCAGGAAGAGTGGACAGGGGACATTCGCGATGTTCTGGATAGTCTTCCTGGTGGGAAGGGACAAGGAATTTGTGAGTCCAACAAATGTCTTGGAAAAACAGCAGCTGACTTACCGCTCCTTGCATAGATTATTGGGAGCCGGGATGGATTGGCAATGCTGCCTTGGGCTCCTCGTGCGCAGTGAGTAAATCCCACTGTCGTGATAGATTGGGCGCTGAATCCGACTGCAGGATAATCTGCTGGTTTCTCCTTCGGGCGAGACAAGACAGTCAATTGATATCTTCGCTCTCGATATGTGAAGACGGCTTTATTATATGAGCTAGTTGAATCTGCATTTTCCTTGTTCCTTCACATTGATAGCGTGCACTGAGCACGACATCATGGAGATCGGTGGTGGGGTAAGTTTGCCATGAGATGAAACATTCGCAGCGACAAATGAATACAAAATGAATGAGCGGTGTGGCTTCTTGTGAGCCTCAGCCAATTAATGCGATTGATCGGGAAGGAGCGGGGTGCCACGCGGGACTGTGATCGGCCGAGATCAGGCACTGTGTCATCGAAGAGTCGGAGACCCGGAATCAGCTGCAGGCGCCTGCAGACATCTTCAATCCCGAGTCCCAGCGGGGCCTTCTCAGACGCTCAGCCACTCCTCAGGCCAGACCCAGCAGTATGCGACCGTCTGGAATCTGCCTATCTGTTTTGTCCGCCTTTCCGCGCCGATTTTCTCTGCAGCGCGCTGTTCGTTATACTGTTCGCCGGTCAATACTGCATAGGAGACGGCTCAATTCCTCATTAGCAGCCGAGCAAGCATCTGAGCGAACGAAACCGACTGAGCGAGAGGCTGCAGTGCTGCAGGCCAAGTACACTCGTCCGTCGCGGCAGGAACTAAGTGAGCTCGATTGTGATGCTGCTACTACTTCGATTGACTAGACACCTGCACAGCCGTATCTAGTCCTCTGGAAAGATACCACAAGCTTGCAGAAACAGGTATTCTCCGCTATGACGAGCACCAGGAGCGGATCATCAAGAAGCTTCAGAGGCTGCACGATGACCTCATTAACTACCACCCTGCGCAGCCGCGCTCGACATCTCCGAAGCCCTCGCTGGTTCGTGCTACCCCTGATGCACCTCCCGACGGCCATTGACCCTAGCCAATCGCCTAGATCTCACGCCTCTTCTCTCGCACAGAGCCCTCAGAACATGTACCGCTCGAGCAAGTCCCAAAGGGTCTCTACCTCTACGGCGACGTCGGCACGGGCAAGACCATGCTCATGGATCTGTTCTACGAGACGCTACCACCGCACGTCACGCGCAAGCGGCGGGTGCACTTCCACGCCTTCATGATCGATGTGCACAAGCGTGTGCATGCCATGAAGGCCAAGCTCGGCGTGAACGGCGGCGACCCGATCGCGCCCGTTGCACGGGATTTGGCTAACGAGGCATACGTGCTATGCTTCGACGAATTTCAGGTGCGCCGTGTCTTACATCCGCGTCTGCACACTGGTGGGTGAGACTGTGCGTTCTAGGTCACCGATATTGCAGACGCGATGATCCTTCGACAGCTCTTCGAACGTCTGCTCAGCCACGGTATGGTCTGCGTAATTACGTCAAAGTGCGCATTTTCTCATATGCACCGCTATGTTCCCTAACGCCGCACGCTACCAGTCGCCATCCGGACGAATTGTACAAGAACGGCATCCAGCGGTCAAGCTTCGTCCCATGCATCGAGCTTCTCAAGACGCACTTTGAGGTCACGGATCTCGACTCGGGCACAGGCGAGCACCACACATCGTACTCGGCCCTCGGCGACTCCTGACACTGCCCGCAGACTATCGCCGCATCCCACGCACGCTTTCACATGTCTACTACGACCCGCTCACGCCCGAGAACCGCGCGGAGGTCGCCAAGATCTTCGGCGCACTCACCGCAGACCCAGCGGACCCCGTGCAGCGCAATCGCGAGCTGCAGACTTGGGGCCGCATCCTCCGCGTGCCCGAGAGCACCAGCACCGTCGCAAAGTTTCACTTTGAGCAATTGTGCGGGCAACCACTGAGCGCGGCGGACTACCTCGAGATCACGAAGCAGTTCAAGACGATCTTCATTCTCGACGTGCCGAAGATGGGGCTGAACCAGAAAGACATGGCACGAAGGTTCATCACTTTTATTGACGGTACGTGGTTTTCATCCACACTTTGCTACCTTGGAACTAAGCTCGCGCTGTTAGCGTGTTATGAGAGCAAGGTTAGCTTGCCCCTCTCATTTCTGTTGCGAGCGTGAAGCTTACGGTGATTCACAGACGAAGATCTTCATCACTTCTGAGGTCCCCATCGCCGATATTTTCGCTGCAGATGCGGATGCAAAGAGCGGGGAGATCTCCGACCACATGCGATCCATGATGGACGACCTGGTCTGTCGTTTTTCTTTTCGCTTATACTTGCCATTCACACTGCGACAGGGTCTTCCGGGAGATATGGTGATCTCCAGCTCGATATTCAGCGGCGACGAGGAGCTGTTTGCGTTCGCGCGTTGTTGCTCCAGGCTGGTGCAGATGGGGAGCAAGGAGTGGGCGGAGACTGCAGGGACGTCATAGCGCGTGCCCCGAGGCTCATACACACACGACCTATGGAACGATCTTGCTTGACTCAATACTACACTACTTGCACGGTCATGTAGCCCAATAATTGCAGGAGCTTTTGATGGCCGACTCCGCTTCACCTCACGATCCAATCGCGCCTTTCCGAGCCCATTACATCTCAGATAAGATCTTGCGCCCGTGTATTGCCCCCGAACGCGCCTCACTTCCCGCACCCATGTCCGAGCCACAGCCCCCTGCGCCCTTCCGGCCTGCGCTCCTCGTCGTCGACGTCCAGGAGGACTTCTGCCCACCCGTACCCCGCCCGCCCTCTGCGTGCGCCGCACCGTACTGACCCGCTTCCTCTGATCTCCCCCCAGCACGGCGCGCTCGCGGTCCCCGACGGCCGCGCCGTCATCCCGCCCATCAACGCGCTCCTCGCGCTGCCCTTCGCCTTCAAAGCCGCCACGAAGGACCACCACCCGCCGCACCACGTCTCCTTCGCGTCGCGGCACCCCGGCGCGGTCCCCTTCGTCACGCACACGACGATCGCGAACCCCGCGAACCCGGCGGAGACGTACGCGACGCGGCTCTGGCCGGACCACTGCGTCGCGGGCACGCCGGGGAACGTGCTCGCGGCGGGGCTCGACGCCGCGCGGCTCGAGCGCGTCGTGCTGAAGGGCCTCGACCCGCGCGTGGAGATGTACAGCGCGTTCCGCAGCCCGCTGCGCAGCCCCCCGCTGGCGTCCGCCGTGAGCGGGCTCGCGGGCCTCCTGCGCGAGCGCGAGATCACGGACGTGTTCGTGACGGGGCTCGCGGGCGACTACTGCGTGCTCTACAGCGCCCTCGATAGCGCGGAGGAGGGCTGGAGGACGTACGTGGTGGAGGACGCGGTGAGGTGTGTGGGCGGGGCGGAGGCCTGGGAGAGTAAGAAACAGGAGCTGGAGGCGAAGGGTGTGAAGGTTGTACGTGCAGATGGGGAAGAGGTGGGCTGGGTGCGAGCGTTGGCAGCCTAGACGATCCTTCCCCAAAGCTCCTTGTGTATCAGAGAAATTGTTGTACAATAGGCTCGATTCTTCCACTGAGGTACGAGAACGCACCGTCCGCCATCTCGGGATATATAAACTCTAGCCTTGCGCCGCCCAATCTCACATCCTCTACACACACTTAAATAGTTCTATCGCATACATCGTGATCCTAGTTTTGAGCTGAATGAAGCATACAGTAGACAGATCTGTAATGCACGGCACTCTCGCGCACCAACACCAACACCCTTCCAGGCGCCACCTTCTTCCCGCTCTCCCGCACCTTTTTAAACCGCGGCTCGCGGCGCACATCTACCACTGTGCCAGCAGCCCCACGTCCGCGCTCGTTGGCCGTCCCAAAATCATCTCGCTCAGCACCAGCCCCGTCCCAAGACAGAGACTGATGCCCCACGGACCGTGCCCAACCGCCAGGTACACCCCGCCGCCGCCACCACCGCCGCCCCGCCCACTGCACGCGCGCGGGCGCACGCCCTCGCCCAGGTCCGCCTCCGCCACGCGCGCGACGATCGGCTTCCCCGAGGGCGTGTTCGGCCGGAAGCACAGCCCGCCCTGGAGCACCTCGACGTCGTCCCCGCACAGCGCGCGCGCAACCGCGACGATGCGCTCGATGCTCGCGCGGTCCGGGCGCGCGTCCATCGCGCGCGCGGGCAGCGGGAGCGCCGCGCTGTTCACGCCGCCGACCCACAGCTCGCCGCCCGCGCGCGAGTACAGCTCCGGCGAGAACCCGCTCGGGTCCGACGTGAACACCGCGTGGCACGGCGCCGCCGCGGGCGCGGCGTGCAGGCCCTTCCACGCGCGCGAGCGCGCGGTCACGGAGTAGCCGGCGAGGCCCTGGACGGTCGGGACGCGCGGCGCGCGGGGGAAGAGCGTGCGGAAGACGCTGGGCGTCCAGCAGCCCGCGGCGAGGACGAGGCTGTCGCACGGGAGGTCGAGCTTGCCGGTGTGGAACTCGCGGCCGGTGCTGGTGGTGGCGAGGACGTCGACGCGGATGATGGCCTGCGAGGCGGGGTTGCCCGGGTCTGCGTGCACGAGCTTCGTCGCGCGCGCGGGATGGTGCAGGCGCACGCCCATGGCGATGCACTCTTCGAGCAGGAACTCGCACAGCTGATGCGGGTTGCTGGCGCACGGGCAGCCAATGCGAGTGGGATCGCAGGGACCGCGAGAAGGGGGAACCAAGGGGCAGAGTCAGCACCGGTCACATACAGCAGCCCACGCACGGAACGAGAGACGGGCACACGACCGCCGCCGGCTCGCCTTGAAGCTGGGGGGCAGCGCGTCACCAGAGCAAAGGGAGAGATGCACTCACACTAGGCCTGTTGTCGATTTTTCGGAGATGACTTGCAGGGCGTGCGCGGGGACGTGCAGCCAGGATGGCTCGTCGAGGCGGGCGAGCTCGGCGGCGGCGGTCTCTGCCTCCCGCTGCGCCCGCTCCTCGGCTGCGGCCTCGGCCTCTGCGCTGGCCGCCAGGGCCTCTGCTGTCCGCTGCTCGACAATGCCGACGCGCGTCATGCCGAGGGCCCAGTCGGCGCCCTGGGCGCTGCCGTTCTCCTGCGCCTCTGCGCCATGGGGCGCGAGGCTTGCGGGCGACGCACGGCCCGACGAGTCGGGGCGGGGGGACGGGGGCGGGGACGCACTCCGGTCGGACGTGGCGGCGTCCGAGTTGGAATTGGAGTCGGAGTCGGCGGCGCCCGCGCCGGCGCTGCGGTCGAGGGAGTAGGAGATGCTTTCGGACCAGCCCCAGCGCGCACGGCCGTCGTGCTCCTGGGCGAGCTGGCGGTGGAGGTCGAAGGAGAGGCTGCCGAGGTTCGCAAGGGCGGGGCTGAACCAGTCTCTGGCGATGAAGCCGCCGGCCTTGCCCGAGGCGGAGGCAAAGAGCTCGGGGCAGGGCTCGACGATGTGGATGATGTGGGGGGCGGCGTCGGGGTTCTGGCGGGAGAGGGAAGCGAGGTAGTAGGCGGTGGAGAGGCCCATGATGCCGCCTCCGAGAATGACGGTGGACGGCATTGGGGGAGTCGCGGTGGGACGGAGGGAGATGCCGATAACGCAGGACAGGGGCAGTGGACTAGGACTGGCATGTCGGAGCAGAGTACGGGGATCATAATATATACAAAGTCCAGTCGTTATTCCGCCCTCGGGCGTGGCCGAGCGCAGACTGGCAACATACAGACTCATGATACACTACTGAGCACTGACGTCCCCCTTACGGCACGCCAGACACGCCCTTGCCCCTCGTGTCGATCACCGAGTTGCTCTTCCCGACGTTCAGCCCCGTCGTCCCCGCCGTCACCCCCTTCCCCGCCTGTTCCTGGCCCTGCTTCAGGATCCGCTCAATCACGTCCACGTCCTTGCTCGACCCGAACACGTTCTCCAGCTGCTGTTTCGACGGCGTCCCGAGGATGCCCTGCGCGCCCTGGTTCGAAAAGAACACCTGGAAGGCTGTCACACGGGGCGAGAGGTGGGAGCAATCAGTCCGGAGAGGGCGAGAACAGCCCTGGCCACCCACAATCAACCACTTCCGTGAGCGCAATCGTTCTGCGCGGAACAAACATGGTCAGCGGGCGCTCCAGCCACGGGCCAGGGGAATATATCAGTACGTGTCTGTGCCAAAATGACATCAGCGGGGGATCGCGCGCCAAACGCATGATATCACACGAACCTCCCTCTTTCCATTTCTTGAACTGCACGGGCAACGTGTGAGCCGCGGTCAGCGTGTGCCCTCCGCCAGATCCCACGGTGGACGGACGCACCTCTGCCGGGTTGACGATGACCGTGAACTCGTCGGTGGACTGCGAGTCGGGCTTGTAGACGACCTTGGTTAATGCGCGGACCATGATGGATACGTGTGTGTCGTGAAAGGATTGAGAATAAAACGTTGGAAGATATGCTGAGTGAGAGTGGGTTGAATCGATGGCGGTGGTGTGTGCTCGCGTCTGCAAATATATGGTCTTGTGCTCTGACGTCATCCGTGCTCGTCCTCTGCCACATGTGACATCACCGGTGCCGGGGATGCCAGCGTCTAGCGCGAGACTCATCCAGAAGCTGATCATAAATGTCCTCGTTTAGCCAAGTATTATGCTTTCGCTCATTCGTCGGGTTTATAGCAGACTCTGCATTATGAGGACCACGTGAGGCCCTGGCAGCCTGTAATGCGCCAGACTTGTCGGGGATTTCGTATGTATGTTAGTAGATATATGATGATCGTGATTGATGTGCCTGACTGCCCCGCATCGCGAGTCATATCCTTAACGGCCCCGAATAAATAAAAACTGTGGATATGCATGATGCGTCCAGGTGGTTCGGGCACGCGACCTCGTACGTACGATGGTGACTCCTGACAGTCTGAATGTCAGCGGACAGAAAATGCATACCATTGTTCACGATGGACATAGCTCTGACGTTCGAGCAGCAGACCTGCTGCAGTAGGAGAAACGTAAATCCTCAAGAGACGGCGGGGAGCTGAGAGATAGTACAGTTGGTCGATATCTGCAACAGCACCTGCCAGTCAGCCGCGAGCGACGGTCCAGGGCCGTTCAAGACGTTTTCTCCCCCTCGTTCTCAGAAGATTGGCTCTCCTCTGTCACTCAAATTGCGTTCGAAAGCCGCAAGACCATCTTCTGACTGGGTGTACCTCATCAAGCGGCACCGTGGCGTCCGAGAACCCGGAAGGTTGAATAGGCTTCAGTGCGCATGCATCATCAATGTCCGAGTCGGGCGTCTTGAGTGCGGGAGCCATCGCCACAGCCCGCAGGAGTGTCCGGCTAGCCTCACCACGAAGTGTAGTCAAGCAATGGCCGGTGGAAACGACGTGCGCGGAAGTAGGCTATATGATGTAGATGTGCTGGCCGCCATGCCTGGGTTTACCGACCGAACAGAAAGTCATGAGCGCCACTGAAGTGAGTCAGTCGGAGAGGAAGAAGCTGAGCGGATGTCGGATGAGTTAACTCGACTCTGTAAACCTGGCGAGAGAACGACCCGTCCTCAGATAGGCTGCATACACGCCCAGTACGGTACAGCGCGTATGCTTCGAATGACCGCCATCACATTTCCTGCTTGACAACTTGAAGCGCAAAGGGAAAGAAGGAATGAGTGTTGTCATGTCTCGACTAACGGCCTGCTAATGATATGAACAACGCGGCGCATATCGTATTAGCCATGTGCGGCTTGGCGTATATAGAACGCGGGGATAATATAGGCAACGAGCGAAGGTCAGATCAGCGGCGGCCACAGCGCGCTTCTCTTGATGGAGGGATCGGCTGTGGCGCCAAAGCCGATGATGCGCCCCTCACGGCGTGAACCTACGCCTCCAATGGCTGAGCCTTTCAGTGTGTATGATCCCATATGAACCATAGACCCCCTATCCAGAGCATATATTGAGGGGACGGGTCACCCATGATTCCCTTGAATACCCAACTTGGCTGTACATGCAAGGGCAATCTGAACCCTCTGTCTCCGCAGAATGTATTTTCCTGTCGCTGCAAGAGTCGGTAAGAATGTGGGCGAGCGCAAGGATGTTTGTGTCGGCGCTTCCGGTTGGGCGCTCGTCCTCGAAAACTGGCATGAGCCGAACGTCATGCATCCATGTCGACCGTCTGCTCCTGCTCCTGCTCCTGCTCCATCCGCCCCTGCCCTCCTCGCATTTCCCTTCCTGCACTCTCCGTCCTGCGCACAGCGTCGCTCGTGGCTTTTCGCAGCGTGAAGACTGTCTGTAGGGCTACTCCTGGCTGAACTCCAGCGAATACGATGGCTTCGCCCGATGCCCCCTCAGTGCTGTCCGCGCCCATGACAAGCTCACCCCTGCCCATCCGCTCGTCGTCGCAGCATTCGCACTCGCACTCACCCGTCAGACGCCGCCGCAGCAACAGCGACCTCGCTGAGCGCGATCCCGCCGTATCTCTGTCACGCCCCCGGCTCTCGCCCACCCTCACACGCACATACAACCCCAACGACCCCGATGTGCGTGAGCGACAGCGCGCCATGGACGCCGACATGGCCATACAGCTCTCCCGCGCACGCAGCGGCACCGTCGTCTCCCCCATCTCCCCCGCCATCTCCCCCATCTTGCCCGTTCCTCGCCCCCTGCCCCCCAGCTCGGACAGCCCCCCGCCCGTACAGTTCCCTGCCCTATCGCTGCAGGAGGAACAGGACATGACCGACGCCCGCGGCCGCCCACACGCCAACTCAGACCCTGACAACGCCAATGCCGAGCACTACCACCCAGGGCCTGCATCCGACGTGCACCTCAACCACCTCAGCGCAGCCCATGACCCCTCGCTCCTCGTGTCCCTCGATACCGCCGACACCGAGGCCGGCCTGCCCATGTATCAGGCGAGCGTCGGGCCGCCTGGCAGCAGCCCGGAGCGGCTGCAGTACGACTTTGCGCCCATAGAATCCTTCGCGCGCGAGGAGAAGGCGCGCCTCGGCATCCACACCCCTGGCGCGCCGCACGCCTCCACGAACCCCTTCATCCGCCCGCCGCCCGTCCCCGACCAGCCCGACGCGGACGTGGAGGCCAGCCTCGGCAGCAGCTCGCGCTTCACCATCCCGCGCCCGCGGCACCGCAAGATCTCGCAGAGCGAGCGCGCCCCGCGGCGGGGGAAGCTCGCGCTGTTCGAGCAGCCCGGCGCGCCGCCGCCGACGTCGGGCACCACGCTGAGCGTCGTGCCGTCGTACGACAACCTGCCCGGGGTGCCCAACGGGCACGGCGCGCCCGGGTCGAGCAGCAGCCTCGCGCAGGGCCTGGGCGCAGGGGGCCCGGGCGTGGGCCACGACAGGCCATACCGGTTCTCGTTCTACTCGAACGCGCTGAGTGCGACGATCCATGCGCGCAGTTTGAGCGAGCTTCCGGCGGAGGGGCAGAGCTTCGAGGACCTGTTCATGGGCCGGGCTGGTGGGAGCGGCGGGCCGGCCGCGCGTTCGGCTTCTCCGATGGGGATGCGGACGGCCCCTGCGAGCTTTTCGGGGAAGCTACCCGGCGGGATGGAGAGAGGGATCGGCGGGGATAGCCCGGAGAGCTATACGTGGTGGTTGGATGTGCTGTCTCCGACGGACGAGGAGATGAAGCTCCTCAGCAAGGTATGTATGCGAACATCACTTGTCGAAGGCGTACCAAGTGCTTAGTATTGATGCCTCAGGTATTCTCCATCCACCCGCTGACGACGGAGGACATCCAGATGGAGGAGACACGAGAGAAAATCGAGCTCTTCCGAAATTACTACCTCGTGTGTTTCCGTGGGTTCGACCAAGACCCATACAGCCCAACCTATCTCGAGCCGCTGAACATGTACATTATCGTGTTCCGCGAAGGTATCCTCTCTGTGCGTTTACCGGCTGGCACTCTTGCGGCGAAAGTAGCGCTGACCAAGCGTACTCTAGTTCCACTTCCGACCAACGCCACACCCACAGAACGTCCGACGGCGGATCAAGCAGCTGAAGGACTACATTAGCGTAACGTCCGACTGGATCTCCTACGCGCTCATCGACGACATCACAGATGCGTTTGGGCCGCTGATTCAGAGTATCGAGTACGAGGTCGACAGCATCGACGAGCTTGTCCTTATCCTCAAGGAGGCGGAGCAGAGCGATATGTTGAGGAGGTGAATTGACATGCTTTTAGATGTGCCGCGCCTGCTGAAGTAGGTGGTGTAGGATTGGAACGTGTCGAAAGAAGGTCATGGGTCTGTTGCGGCTCATGGGCAATAAGGCCGACGTCGTCAAGGGTCTTGCAAAGCGATGCAACGAGAATTGGCGAGTAGCACCGACGTCGGATATCGTGAGTGCGATCTACACATATGCGTGTGCGCTGCTGGACACACAGCTCGGCCACACACACAGGGTCTCTATCTTTCGGACATCCAAGACCACTTGATCACGATGACGCAAAATCTCAACCACTACGAGAAGATCCTATCTCGATCGCACTCGAACTACCTCGCGCAGATCTCCATAGAGATGACGGAGGCAAACAACCAAATCAACGATGTGCTGTCGAAGCTCACTGCACTCGGTACGGTGCTCATCCCCATGAACCTGGTCACTGGTCTCTGGGGCATGAATGTGCACGTACCAGGGCAGGACCTCACGGTCGGTCTCGCATCCTGTGGTGCTCGTGGAACCGCTGACACCTGACCACAGGAGGGCTATGCGTGGTTCTGCTCCATCATCGGCGCGCTGGCCGCGTTTGCGGTGGTGGCGGGGTGGTCGACATACAAGCTGATGGTGCGGCGGTGAGGACGTCTGGACGTTTTGACGACGATGTACACGACGACTTCCGAGACGCGTTTCTGGCACGCGACGCATGGACATGACAGACGAGCCTCGGTCATGACGGGTTTCTCAAGCCCATTTTTTTTCTTTCCTTTGGGGTAGTATCGGCTTCTGTAGCATCGCACGCATCGCATAGAACTGGTTTGGAGCGTAGTCATATACCGTGGAAATGCAGTCTTCGCTCACGATGGCTTGATTTCTGAAGCTTGAGTGCGTGGTACTTGAAATACTCGGAGCGAAATAGGCCACCAGTCAAGCTTTCAAGGCGCGCACATGTGACCGTTTCTACGCGCCAACAGCGTGTGTACTTCTGCGCCACCGAGCTCGGTGGGCGAACGGCTTCTAGGACAGAGCGTCGCTGGGTGAGGGCACGTATGCTGTGTACCTGGTTCGACCCAGCTGCTACCAAAACAATCTCGACCTTCGTCGTGGCCTTATTATCGCTAGCATAAGCATCTGAGATTGGCGAGGGGTGCTTTACCTCACTGTCTGGCTGCATACGAAGGATGCAGAGGTTGCTCCTTCCTACCCTGGGTCTTGTCTCCCTGCTCTCCGTGTTTGTCTTCTATCGCGCCGGCCTCGACATCAGCACGTCGCTCTCCCCGCAAGGATGTCGCATGTCCTGGATGTCGCCCTCCTACGTCCTGCAGTCTGGGCTCAACCGCACATGGACGCCCCTTGCGTCCCGCTACTCCCTGTATCTATATCGAGAGGTAGGCTGGGACCCCGTGCACGAGGTATGCCGTATTCCATGTATTTCAGGCTGTCCCGAGTTGGGTGCGTGGTTGCCAGGAGAATGACTGAATGCCAGGACAGCTGCACGGCGCGCCCGTGCTGTTCATCCCCGGAAACGCAGGGTCCTCGCACCAGGTCCGCTCGATCGCCTCTTCGGCCGCCCGCCAGTACTTCTCCTCTCCGTACCATGTGGCAGAGGAGTTCGCGCAGGGACGCCACAGCGCTCTCGATTTCTTTGCTCGTAGGTCATATCCTTGCCGATTCGTCCTCACACTGAATCAGGCTCATGCGCGTGTGTATATGTATCTGTGAAGTCGAGTTCAATGAAGACCTCTCTGCCTTTCACGGCCCCACGCTCGACGCCGAGACCAGCTATGCCCGCGCAGCCATAGAATACATCTTCTCCCTCTACCCCGAACAGCGCTCGATGACTATCTTGGCGCACTCGATGGGGGGCGTCGTCGCGACCGCCCTGCTCGCCCACCCCAATGTGACCGCCTTGGTCACCATGTCAACACCGCACACGCTCCCGCCCGCGCGGCTGGATCGGCGCATAGACAAGATCTACCGCTCCAACCAACAGGTCCTCCAGTCCGATCCCACACCCATTCTGTCGCTGTGTGGCGGCGCGACGGATCTGCAGGTCCCCGCGGAGTCGTGTGTCCTGGACGACCGCCGCTTGGAGCTCGGCGACGGTTCGCCGTATCGGCGCACGGTATTCACGAGCGCACTTGAGGGCGCGTGGTCCGGCGTCGGGCATCGCGAGATGGTGTGGTGCCATCAGGTGCGCTGGCGCATAGCACGGGCTGCGTTGGCGCTGGCAGACGCACCCTCGCGAGCGGAGAGGGAGAGGGCGCTCGACACATGGCTCCGGGACGGGCATCTGCTGCCCCCGTCAAGCGGCGCGTTACCGATGCCTGGCCCTGGCGAGCTGCATCTGGACGCCCTGGACGAGGCCGACGTCGAGTTCTTGGAGCCTCTCGGCAGCTTTGTGCTCGCGAAGCCGACGCGGCGGCGCACGTACCTCTTGCCCATCCCGAGCGCGGCCTCGTCCTTCGATGAGTTCGCCGACTTCGAGATCGCTGCCTATGGGTCGGGCCGCCCGGCGCTGACGCTCGGGTTCTATCTCTGTCTCTCGTCCAGCGCGACCGTGCGTCCGAAGAGCTGCACGCCTTTGGAGCTGACGACAAACAGACGGCTGCCCGCGCCGGTCCCCGGCGCCCCGTTTCCTGTGCCCGACGAGGGTGTGGATGAAAGCGAATATGTCTATGCGTATGGCGCCAAGATCACCGATGATGGCGAGACGGCCGTGCGTTATGTTGCTGTAGACGTCAACCCCTCGCATGGAGAAGGGTGGGTCACCGGCGGTCTAGTGCCGCTGACACCCGTGGTTGGGGACGTTTGGGGGACTCGTATGTCTGTTGCTCCCTCTTCGAATCAAGGCGAATATTGAGCAGTCTCAACAGGCCTCATGTGGTCCACAGCCGAGGTCGAGCTGCCAAAGGCTCTGCGCACTGAGATCTCTTTCCCAGGTCTTCTATCACACGCCTTGATCGTTTATAGATTGCAGCCCATATTGCAGGACGCATCCTCATGCTCGGGTAGGGACATAAGTTCACCTTCATATGCGTAGAGCGCTGACATGTGGACCAATATTGGCCGCTACGCGATTCAGACGCGCTTATGCCTCCTCTGCTTCAGCATACTTCTCACCCGTCTGAGGCGCACTATTTCCCGCTGCTACCTGGCCGACCGATTCTACTTCATTCGCATGCCTCAGGGCCCTTCCTTCCGCAGGTTCGTCGTGGCTTCAACCTCACCATTCACTCGTCCAACGACCGGGGGTGCGGTGTGAAAGCGATCAAGATCAGCGTCGACTGGTGGGCTACGCTCGGCCGTTGGGGTCCACGGTACGCGCAAGCCGCCCTTGCGTGGGGCATAGGCCTATGCGGCCTAGCTATGTACTATGCATTGGCGACCGGCGAGCACATCCCTGAGGCTATCCCATCAGTGGAACAGTCGTTGGTGCGGATTGCCCGGGATCTCCTGCCGCGACTTCTGGTCCTGTCGTTCTTTGGGTCGTGCTTGCCGTTCCCGTTAACGACGTGGTTGGGCAATAAGGACGAGTCTGCTTTTGCAATACTTGCTCCAATCCTAGGCGTCATGGTGTTCGGGCTCGTTTATCTAGTATGGCTGGTACTCGGTATGTCTGTGAATGCAGTGGCGTGGCTGGTAAGGAGAACTGGTGGGGCAAGAAGGTAAGAACCCCTTTCATCTGATTCTAGCATTATTAAGTTTACCCCCACAAATCAGACCCAGAGACGACGCCGCGTCGCGAAGAAATGCGCTGCTATCCATGGGCCTCGTCTTCCTACTTATCTTCGTCTTCGTTCCGTGGCAGGTGGCCTTCCTTAGCGCTTGGATCTACCATTTCTACACATGTGCCGCGTATTCTGCGTCGTGCGATCCTTCCGCGCTATCTGGAAACCGTGCGATCCCACTGTTGCCTCGCAGACCCGCTCCTCCGCCACCGCCAGCTCGAGAATCCAATCTAGACAAAGAACGTACGACATTGCTGAGCCACCATTTGCATGCCCTTCTGCTCATGACTTGGCTCCTTCCGATTGCTGCGCCTGTGCTTGCTGTCTGGGTCCGCACAGCCTCGGGCGCAGGTTTCCAAGCTGTGTGGGCTTCTGAGTCGGGATGGGGTGCAGATAGAAATGTACTCTTCGTGGCACCGTGGCTTCTGTTCGTAGAGTGGGCAGGAGCTGGAGGTGGTATGTTGGGTAATACGTGAGTTTCTTCCAAGCGATCTTAGTATATCATCTTCGCCATGATGCCCTTCTCTCGGCTTCTCGCTTTCTCTCTTGATCATGCTGACACGTCCACTTCACAGGGGATGGTCAAGGTTCTCACCCGCACTCGCTATGGGACTCCTCCCACCTATCGCTGTCTTTTTCGGTTCCCGTGCACCATATATTGCCTTCGAGGTGGCAAGCGGCGTCATGTTCCTCATCATGCTAGGTGGAATTGGCCCAAGATACTGGGGTGGCAAGGGATGGTTCCACAGGTGACCTGAGGTGGAAGACACTGCGAGACTCCTCCCATGTCAAGTATTGCTCAAAAGCGCAGAAACGAGAGTTCGGCACTCAGCTCACTTCGGTGTCCAGACGGGACTCGTCTGAGAGGGCCGGGTGTTGCGCGCGAAGTCAATTGATGTATAGCAGTATCATCTGTATATCCGCTGCGAATAGTTCTTGATTCTGGGGAATGAATCTGTGTTTCTATCTCTGGAGGTTTCAGCAATGGTGCTATAATAAGTATTAGTATTCGCAAACGGTTACTAACAGTCTATTGTTTACTGAGTTCCGTACTAATCTAGTCTGTTTCAATTTGAGGGGTCCGAACCGTAAGACGCGATTTCGCCTTACATAAGCATTTTGATCTCCGAAACGCGTCGTGTAGATCTTGAATGTCGCGACGCGACGCGTCGCGGTGCATAAGGACGCGTCCAAAATGCTTGCCTACTAGAGAATGCGACACCCAGACAAATCGGTCTCAATATCAATTGATATTTATGTGTCATAGTAGACCCCTCATACACCATGTCTGCGCTTGCGTGGTCGTACCGGAGTCCTCAGGAAGGGACTGCCCCGTGGAGATGGAGTGTAGCAGTTGACTGCGCATAGCAAGAGGTGAAGGTGGTGATAAATGCAACATGTCGGGAGCCGTAGAGTGGAACAATAGGATCGAGGAAGTAGACAGGCGAGATTCGGTGATTGAGGTGGTTGGGTATCCACCAACTGCATGCTGTGACGAAGCGGACTTGTACGAACATCATAGGATCTACAGTCGTGTTTTTCATGGTAGGAAGCGAGAGTAGATAACACCGAGGGGAGCTCAGACATGATTGTCGACGATGAGCACCTAACCACCTGGTATGCACTGCAGGCCAAGAGAACCGATCTAGCGGTAATACCGCTCGGCGAACAACGGCATCGCGCGGCCATCAGCCGGCAATCGCGAACAGGTCTGAAATGCTGTCTTACGGTCCGAGGGGCGCGTTTTCACTGAGAGACCTATATTGGATGAAATCCATCCAGTGAAATGTACGGTATTCGTGTACTTTTCACACGCAGAGCGCATGCGTTTTCATCCGGATAGTGGCATTTTCATCCAGCGAGAGTGCGAAATAAGAGTGTGAAATTCATCCGAAATTTCGAACAAAGTGCACCCCATTCATCCGGCGCTGGATTTTCTGGATTCATCCGGATAATGGGTGAAAACTCCATCGCAACGGATGAATTCCACCAGTAAGAACACGAGCAAAACCCTCGTCATAGTGGATGAATTTCAGCAGTAGTGAGAAACAAATGTTTCCAGCAAATAGCTGAGTAGATCGGCACTCGAGCCCAGGGTAGGATACATCGGTCAGAAGACATATATATCATCTATCAATACACATATTACAGGGTTCTGTCATGTGAACATTCAATCACTATCTTATGCACAAGCTCGAAGCCTCTATCCTTGCCATCTCAAAGTGCACGCTGAAACATTTATCTTTCCGTTCTATTTCTTGTACTACTAGCGCCCATACTAGCGCCTGTTTTAGCGCTCACCCGCAGGTTGAACATTATGTAGCTTACATAATGGGATCCGTGCGCACTTCGTGCCTGGTATCGTGCCACTACATTTCCTTCTTTACTAACGCGACCACACAGATACAGTGCGTAGCCGGTACTTGTATAAATAGTTGTACCATTAGTCGGTCGAACCCTAAGTTCGACCTGGTTATTCATTCAAGTCTCTGCTCCTCCTCGCTTGGGGTAGTGGTCATTCTCGACTTCCTCGCTCGATCTTCAGGATGACGTACTGTCCATAAGCCCTCGCTCGTCGTCTACGAGTCAGGCCTCGGTATAGGAGTATAGACCGTTGTATCACATGCGCATGATGCCTAGCTCACACATCTTTCCCCTCCCTACGAGCGCTCTCGTGCTCGATCTCTTCATCCTCTTCAGTTGCCCAATCACGCGCAAAGTGTTCAAGACAGGGCTGTGTGCCTGACATATTATTAGTGCCATTTCCTGCAATTGAGACGTGTGCTTACCAGAAGCATGATGTGTCCAATATTTGTCTTATCATGTCGATACCGTGGTAGACTAAGGTGAGAGCTATTAGCAACAATGTTAATAGTGCATTTGTGTTGATCACTCAGAGATACTGTGAGTTCTGGTCAAGGTTCGGCAAGGAACCCACTACTCACCTGGATCAACTCAAACAGTCGGTTGTCACTCTCTAGTCCCATCTCCACCTGCAAGTTGAACTCATTACCCGTGGAGCAACTTTGTTCGCTAAACAATGTACCTTCAAGTCACCAAACCTTGGCTTTGAATGCTGACACCGCACCTTTTGTTGCTCTTCAACAATGTTCACAAATGCGGAGACCCTAACATACTCCACTTCGCATGTTTCTTGCCGTGCATATGGCTACCAGGTCCAACATCCATTGCACCGTAAGCGTGAGTCGTCGATATGACATGAGGAGAGATGTTGAGTGACGGGAGTCGACAAGTCCGGTTGCAAGAGAGGTGTGGTGCTGCGTGTTACCTCTTATGCTGACCAACCCGTTGGAGCATCCTTCATCCTAAATCCGGTAATTTGTTTGTCTCCCCTAGGCAGCCTACAATAGAGCACCCTTTTTGATGGTCAGAGGATGGGCACTCTATTGTATATGTGGTGCAATGAGTTGAAGAGCGCGTTTGCGTTCGCGGTCGATGGATGCTCGCGCAGAAATGATCTGTACATTAGTAGCCATTAGCAGAATTGATGCAATGTATCAATTGTTTGCCTTCATCATTCTGCATGATGAAAACCCGCCGCTTTTCTGGTGAAATTCATCCGTCAGGAGGGCCGGGTGGATTTCATCCATTCACGGTGTTGACTGCGTTTCATCCGTTTTTCACACCCTTGCCGTGTGAAATCGGACATTCACACGGTAAACGGAGCGAATTCACGCGGAACTGGTCTCTCAGTGTTTTGAAGCAGACCTATATATAATGATCGTCGCCCCCATATAAAAAAGTTCATTATATTTATGGTATGCCTACGGGAGACTAGTACTAACCAAATGTTCATGTATCCTGTCGTTGACCCAGTGTTATTCAGCCACCTCTACTCTGAAACGGTCTCCAGCCTCATCCAACATTCCTGCCTGGGTCTCTTTAGCACTTCGCTGACGCGGAGATCATTAAATTCGTCCGAAGTAATTGACAGCGTTGAATACGGCTTGCAGCACTCTCAAGGCCGCAGGCTCTATACAACGGCTTCCTTCGCTCTTCTCCGGCAGCTGGCTGTCTCTTTTTGCACTGGATATCCCACTCGGCGCTGCCTTGATACCCTCGACTGTTCATGAACGGTGTCCGACGCTTTCTCACTGGCGGAGGCACTCCGACCTCTTCAACATTCCCTCAGTCACCTCCATCACCTCCGTCTCAGTATGCCACCATCACGCCCTCTCCCCCGAAGTCTACTGCTCCTCTAGCTATATCTGCAAAACCATCATGGCCGCCCTCGCCCTTGCAGAGCCCGACGGAGTTATCTCCAGTGACCAGCCCAAAGGTGACGACCGCAGCACTCTTCCTCCGGAAGGATAGGCAGAAGCCCCTGCCCTCTGCTTCTGAGGATACGCAGGGAAACGCGTCATTCCATTCCCCACAGTCTTCGCGTGAGTCTAATGGCGTAGGATCTCCTGCGCGTGGCCAGGCCTCTGTACAAATGTCCTCCCCCGTGGCGGGTCCCTCGTCGCCCCGGCCGCTACCTAGCCGGGTGTCTGAGCTATCCAGGAAACTCGTCGAGCGTCCAGGCGTAACTACCCTCGATCTCAAGCGCAACTCCGAGATGGGCTCTACGCGTGATGATCTGCTAATTGACCTGTTGGCAAGCGAAGCTATCGTGGACAGTCGGGGTTGCGAGATCCTCACCTCGGAGGAGGTCGAGGAGCTGAAGAAGGTCCGTACACTTTCTATTGGCGGCATTCACATGTGCTAGATACTCTATCTATGTTCCTAGGAGCATCAAGTGCTTTCTTCAAGGCTTGTCGCGGCAAGTAAAAAGCTCGCCCTGGAGACTAAGATCCGTGACGCAGCACTCTCACTATCCAAGGCGAACGCGTCTTTCAAGAATGTGTCCAAGCAGACATCTGAACAACTGGATACTGCAAGTCGCAAGGTGGAGCTCGCACAAAAGGAACTATGGCGTATCTCAGAGCGTGCGAATGAAGTTCAGCGCAAACTCCTTGAGCACCGTGCTGGGGTGCTAAGCCATTCAGTACGCAGCCTAGAGAGGAAAACTGCGCCGTTAGACGGGGACTCCAGTACGTCTGGTTTCAGCACGCCTAATCGGAGCCTACAGATGAGCCCGACACCATCGTCTGCGACGAGTATCACAACGTCTTCTTCGAGAGGCCGGTTCGAGCACTTCGTCGCGGGTCATTCAGACTCCATTGTACCACAGGTCCCGCGCGCTCCGCCCACGATCGCAGAAGTGTCTGTTCTTGAGGAGAAACTCAAGGCAGCGACCGCTGCACTCGAGGCGGCCACAGCAAAGCAGGCAGAGATGGTCCGCGACCTGTCGCTTCTCAAGCTCGAGAAGGACCAAGTGGAGACGACACTAGGAATGGACCTTCAGACAGCTGAGGACACTATCTCCATGCTCGAGCAGGAAGCCAGCAAGGTGGGCGAGGTCGAGACACGATTGCAGGAGCTAGAAGCCGAGCGAGACGCGTGGGAGGCGGACCGTGCAGAGCTGGAGGAGCGTCGCCGGGAGGTGGACACGCTGGAACGGCGGCTCGAGGTTCTCGAGGAACAGAGCGGGGAGGCGGCAGAGATGTCCAGTGTGTTTGCACGCGAGCGGGAGGAGCGTCTCGGGCGGTTGGCTGTCCTGGAAAGCGAGCTTGCGGAAGAACGTGCGGACCGAGCGGAGGAGCGGCAAGCATGGGCAGCCGAGCGCGCTGCGCTGGCGGACGGCGCGAGCGGACGGACGGAACTGGACGCGGGTGTAGACGCGCTCAGCGAGCTTATACAAACACATGGGATCCTCCTGGTGTCGCGGGACTCATCGATAGTGGGGCTCGTCGCGTCGGTGGGCCGACATCTAGAGGACCTACGGGCGAAGATCGACGCGCACACGAGGGCCGAGGAGGAGTGGGCAGTGCTGCGAGCGAAGCTAGAGGGGGACATCCGCGCAGGGCTGGACAAGCGCGAGGCCTTGTTCGAGGAGGTCGAGGAAGCACGGCGCACGCGGGACGAGGCGAGGGTCCAAGCGAGGGAGCTGGAAACGCAGTTGCGGGTATGTCGACATCGCTATTCTTCCGCTATTTGTTTACTCACAACGCGCTTCAGGAGCAACAGGTCGCGCAAATGGCCGTAGCCAGCCTACAAGCCTCGCAAGCCCCCGTAGAGTACACTGGCGATGCTGCTCAGATGGTCGCCCTGCTCCGCCCGATTTGGGCGGTGCTGCCTTCGCCGGAGGCCCGTGCAAGCAAACTCGGTGCGCGCAACTTCCGTGCCGGATCGCCTATCATGCCAGGCAGTCCGACCCCCGGGCGGAACAACTCGTCATTGTCTGAGATGGACGTGCGCTCGCTCAAGACTCTGTACGACCCGCGGGCGATGCCACCCCCCAGCCTTGCAGCGTTCACGGTCGAAGCATTCGTCGCGCGTGTGCAGGCACTCATTGCGGACGACCGCGCGTTGATTGAACGACTCATCCGATTCGCGCAAGCGCATGACCTGCTGAAGAAGAACGCGGAGCGGGCGCAGAAGCTCGCGCAGGAGAGCAATGGGGCACTCGAGACGTATCAGAAGCAGGTGAAGATGCTGGAGGACAGGAATCTGACGATGATATCCAAGATGGCGCAGCTGTGAGTCGGCATCCGACAGCACTCATGTGATGGGAGGCTAACATCATCTCACAGCGAGGACGAGGCACAGTATCTTCAAGAGCAAGTCGATCGTATCACAGCAGAGAAACTCGAGATCGAGACACAGGCCGCAGAGCAGGCCGAGACGTGTCGGCAGCTCACTGATGCTAACAACACACTTAGTGCGCGTGCGCTCACGCTCGCATCGGACGCTGCGGATGCAGGTGACTCTGTGCGGAAACAGATGGAGGTGCAGCTTGCCGAGTGCAACACCGCGCTTGAGCGGGCGAAGGAGGAGATTGAGGCGATGCGGAGCTCGCAGCAGACGCAACAGATGGCGTTGCTAGAGGAGCTCAACTCGATGCAGACGGAGAACGCGTCGCTGCGCGCTCAGCTGCGCAAGAAGTGATACGTTGATTAATTTATGTGCGCTCTTTGACCCTGCTATGGATCCGTCATTTGTCCCCTTCCCTCATCACCTCTTCAGTCTGGATCTCCCTGGGGCTCGTGCGCCGACTGTATCCGTATGGCTGACGATCTGACTGCATGTCCTGTGTTTTCTCTGCTCTCCCTTTGGCATATGTTCTCTCGTTTGAGGAATTCGTCGTACACTATAGCCACGCAATAAACCGCTTCTTTTTCTGTCACAATCGAGGTTTTGATGAGGATCTGAGATTGGCGTCTACTTGAATGAACCTGCCGTATTTGGCCGCAACGCCTATGCATCATAGCCTCTCACTAAACCATCTCACGCATACGCGCTCTCTCACTCTCTTTAGTCCATGTCGGACATATCTCACCACCTCCTCGATGAACTCCCCGAAGTTGACAGGCGATCATGTCGACTGCTAGGTCCAACTGCGTTGGTAAGCATGTCGGAAAGCTCACATCTCATGGTCTCAATGGCTGCGTAGATCACCCAGGGTCTCATGGGCGTGTTGGTGATGTCTTCGTTGGTATATAAGCGGCATAGGGAGTCTCCAAAACGTCCGTGGCGAATATGGTTTGTTTACGTGCGTCATATCGCCGAGCGAAATACTGACTGTCCTTGCGTGTGCGGTGGTTTCTAACAGGCTCTTCGACATCTCGAAGCAAGTGCTCGGCCAGCTCGTAGTGCACGGCGTGAACGTGCTTATCTCTGACCTTGTCGCGCACGCCGCTGACGGAAATGCATGTGTGTTCTACTTCCTCAATATCCTGGTAGACACTACCATTGGTACGTCTGTCTGACTTTCTACCTCTCGATAATTTCACATACATATCCAGGTGTTGGGGTCATCTACCTTGTCCTACATCTCACGACATGGCTCCTCGCTGAGAAATGTGGTCTAAAAGGCTTCGAGTCGGGTCAATACGGGACACCACCTTCGTTCGTTTACTGGCTGAAGCAGGCCACCGTTTACGTCTTCTCATTGATGACCATGAAGCTGCTGGTTGTTGCCTTGTTCGCTGTATGGCCTGGTATCTTCAAGATCGGCGAATGGTTGCTGGACTTCTTGGGACCAAGCGACGAAATTCAAGTGATTTTGTGCGTCCCCTCTCCCGCTCATACGGTTCTCCCTTTCCTAATCATGCTGCAGCACCATGGGCCTGTTCCCCATTATGATGAACATCATCCAGTTTTGGCTCATCGACTCTATCGTCAAGTCGTCCCAGGCAGCCTCCGTTGCTTTGCCCGCCCTCACGCCCCGCTCCTCCATCGACGCAGACGCCGAACCGCTCTTCCGTGCATCTCTCTCCTCAGAGGAGGACGACGACGACGGTCGTTCTCCTCGATACGACATCGAGAACCCACACCCGCAATCGCGTTCACATTCCCGCGACGATATCCCTCCGACACCGTCGGACGAGCCCAAGTCCTTCAGTTCCGGCACTGCTACTGTCACGGGCTCTGGCTCGACGACGCCTGCGCCCAAGGCGATCGACATCGCTGTGGCGCCAGCGCTGCACGCGTACCCGCCGAGCCTCGTCGGCAGCAGTAGCAGCGCTAGTGCATCCCCGCGTTCCTCCATTCGCACTAAGAGCACCTCCCCGCGCCCGTGGCGGCGGCGAACGCGCTCTCCCCCACTAGCAGTCCCGCTGCGGCCGCTTTCCCCGCCAGGGAACGGTGAGCAGCCATCGATCTCACAGACACTGAGCGAGGCAGAGCGGCGGCAGCAGCTTGTACAGGGACAAGCTGTGGATGAAAAGGAGTGGACAGCATGGGGAGAGGAGGGGGATGACTGGGCGGATAGGGCAGGAGAGGACTGGACTGAACCGCCGTTGGACACGCGAAAGACAGAAGTGGATAATGTGTGGACAAGACAGGGTGGTGTCGTTGGTTCATGATATATATTAGCATGGACAATTATCTTGCGTTGTACTCTACACATATTTAATCACCATGTAGACACGACAGATTCATCACGGCAGGCCTATGTTCGAGGCGCACTGGCAAGAGAAGCGACCACCGGCACTCGAGTCACTTTATCACAGTTTTGTAATCGATATATTCATCACTGTGTATACGGTCCAGCATAGGGCAAGACAATCACAGTCTAACCAACGAGCACACTTGGGGATACCATAACGCATAATAGTACACGACATAGCAAACGAGAGGACGGGACAATACAGCATATACGACATGAGTGACTATAACCGAAGGAATGATACATACTAGCGCCTGGAGTGATTGGAGTGATTGGACGGGGAACGGTGCGGGTCGTACATGGGCGAAGGCTCTTGTCCCCAGCCGTTGCGATCAGCATGCACTTCCGTGTACACGAGCTTGCGGCTAGAGCCCGAGGGAAGAGGACTCTCGTCTGAGATCCGACCTGAAGAGCCTGAGGACATAGTTGGGGCCATGGGTCTACCCGAATATCCCGGATGGGGACGTGGTGGAGTGCGGACATCGACGGGATTGGGAGACAACATCATGGCAAGAGAAGGAGAGAGACCTTGACTTGTGCGAGGTGCGGGCTGAGGCGTGTGGGATGCCTGGCGACGTTTGGGCGAACGAGGTGCAGGCGAATATGGCACTGGAGGCACACGCTCATCAGGTGGAGGCATTTCATCGGGGTACTTTCGCTTGCGAGAAGGCTGCGGCGTTGCTTGCGGAGTGATATGCGAACTTGGATGGGGAGACCGCAGATGATCTGGGGGTCTTGCCAACGGAGGCGGGGCTGTTGCACCTGCATTGCTCCATAATTGATTCGTCCAGGGAGGTGGCGGAGGGTTACTGGCACCTGTGGAAGCTGGTCCACGCCCATTCTCAATTACGACCGGAGGAGCTGGTCGGTGAGAGCTGTGCGGATGGGGCACATTTGTGTGTGAGGAGTGGGGACGCACTGCGTGCTCCGGTGCCCGGGGCGTACTACTTGGTGACAATTTCCTAGGCCCCACATTCTCTGGCACTCCAGGAACGAAACGGATGAGTTCAATGAACAATGTCTGTGTGTAAGGTGGCGGTAACCTCATATAGATCATGTCTTTGCTGAAGGTTTCTAACATCTCCCGAGTATCAACATACATTTCCTGGGCAGGGTTGTCTTGAAGACAGTCAGTCAGGCCTTCAGCATGGAGGGGGCGACTTACCGATATGTCGCACTCGGACTTCCGAATAAGGATAAGCCCTGTTCTTGCGGATGCAACACAGAGGGCACATGAAGCGCGGCCGGGTCGCATTCATAGGGTCCAGCGGATAGAACACACACCCAGCGTGGTACAACTTGCTGCACAACTCGCACTCGACGGGATGGTATCCCGCAAGATATGGCGTACGACCTCTGCAGATGCAACGAGTCCCGTCGGTCCAATCTTTGTCGACATCTTGTCCGAACGTAAACTTGGGCCGTCTTCGCTTCTTGACGCGAACGGGAGCGGGTTGGCCGGCTAGTATGCGGTGTAAACCAGCAAGATCGAGCCCAAACGAAACTTCCGGATTCGGAGACACTGCGAACTGGATGCGGTAAAGCTTACGCATGTAATGACGTACTTGTGGTATGTAGTCGGCACGTTGATTCACAGGCTGTGAAGCGAAGGACAGGAATTGGCCGATAACCTGCGACAGCCGATCGACGCGATGGACAATGATTTCGAGCTGCTTCCAGTCCTCTGAGTAGTTCTTAGTGACATCCGGCGCGTGCATGAGAATTGTCGGAAGGTAACACCAGTGCCAGGAACGCTCCTTGTGAATTGTACCGTTCCAGTGATGATGATCACAGAACGGACACGAGCCTCCGTTGGCAGCGCAAACTCCGTGGAACCTGGCGAAACAATGGTCGCACTGAACTGCATCTGACACAGTCCCTGCGGCAGGTGGACGGACGGGGGTGGTACAGATACAGGTGAAGTACTCATCGTTGGGGGGCAAATCGTCTTCAGGTCGAGTGGACTCGATGACATCCTCGAGAATTGCCTGCCCATGGGCCTCCTGATGCTGTCTGCAGTACCACGGTAGACCCTCCAGCCACCTGGCGTGCTGTACCAACTGCTTGTCGAGCTTGTCAAAATTCAACAAAGTGAACATTGTGAGATGCTCCTTTGCATACTTGCGCCACTGAAGCATTGTTTGGAAGATGTCGCCTTCGTCTGTGTGTTCATATCGGTTCTTGAGCACTGCGTCACATCGTGCCTCGAGGTCCAGAGCGAAGTCGACGGTCCGCTTCAAGTCCTGGACGGCAGGGATATTGAAGTCCTTCTCCGCACGAGTGACAAGCTTTGCAGCCTCTTGAACCTTGGGCTTGACGGCGTTGGGCTCCGGCATCAACCAAGCCTTTGCCTGCTTTTCGTAGTCTTTCGCCCGAACAAGAGTCGCAACGAGGCGGTCGACGAGCTCGACATCGACGGGGACAGAGCTGCGGCCTTGCGCGGTTTCGTCCAGCTCTTCGACAGTCTTCAGCGGGCGGCCGAGGACGTCCTTCACGCGGGCCTCCCACTCCTCCCCTGCGTGGAGCATTCGGCTCAAAACCACCATTTGCGGATTGTCTGTGGAGAGCTCGCACTGGCTTGCGCGCGCGGCGAACTGCCTGATGTCCTCCAGTGAGAGTTGACCATCCTCCAGCTCTTCCTCTAGCTCCTTGAGAAGCTGTTCTCGAGAAACGATCTTCTCGATCTCTACGAGTTCATCCACCAGAACATTAAGCGTCGAGCCCTCGATGAGCAGCCGCTCGCACTCCTGTACGAATGCCTCTCGGTCACGAGCAGCACTACTAGGACGAAGCAATGCACGCGCTTTTTCGCGCGTCTTCTGGGCCTCGTTGGCGAGGGCCTTCAGCGCATTGATTTCCTGACAATCGAAACCGAGATCTTCTACTTCGCTAAGCGCGGTGTACAGCTCGTCGAGCGTCCGCTCAGGCTTGTCGGTGACTTCCTCGCCAGTAATCTCTCCTGATGGACCTGAAGTACGTCCGCGTGACTTGCGAGCGCGCTTCCGGCTGACCTTGCGTATGAGGAACGAGTTCGCAGTGTCGACCCATTCGTTCGCGCGCACCACGCATTTGCGCAATGCATGCAGCTCCGACAGCGGGTAATTTATCCGCTCGCCTTCCGCCATCAGCGCACGCAGACTACGAAGCGACGGGCGAGCGCTTTCCATCAACAACCTATCCAACTTTGCACGCCAGGTGGAAGGGATGGCTGCGCGGTCCGACACCTTCATCTGGATGTCCTGGATCTCCGTGTCGTCAAACCGCAGCCGCAAGTAGCGATTAGTCATTGGGCACTTGCACAGCTCGTCGATGTGATCGACGCACACGACCTTCGTGGTGCAATCACACGTGATCTGCGATAAGTAGCAGAATACCTTGCAGAAGGAGCATTGGTATTGGTCCTCGGGTCGATCCGTCTTCTCTGGCCTATCCTTTAGCCCGAGAGATCGGGCCTTATCCCGAATTCGTCGTTCGCGTACCATCATTTCCTGGAGGTTATCATTCAACCTGACAAATCCGAGTGAGATAGGCATACTAAAGATGCAAAGTTAAAACATACCACAATGCGGTCTGAATAGACTGGTTCTGTTGCGTGATGGTGATGAGTAGTTCATCGTGCGAGAACACAGGCAGCTTCCGGTGCTCCTGGTAACGTCTCACACAATCGAGATCGAAAGGCAACCAGTCTGGAAGCGCAAAATTCACGGCTTCATTGAAGTTGAGCTGTGTCGCGCGACAGACGTTCGCGGAGCGGAAATAAACACGAGATCCAGATAAGCGGCGAGCTGACTCCGACGTACCCCATGATTGAACCCTGCATGGTATGCCTTCGGGAATGTGATGACGAATTCCCCCGCCCGCTGGTTGCATGCATAGACGTCCACGCCCGCATCCCGGATTCGGTTGGGGTTCATCAATGTTACTAGCTGAAATAGGAGGTCTGGCTGCACTTCAAATAGATCCGGGGCCTCTCGCCGTATAGCTGCCTCAAATTTGTCGGCGTCGGCGCCCGGGATGCTGTACCACGTCTTCGTCTCGCCCCAGTGCACTAAAATAGGCATTTAACACGGTCAGATGCCTTCCTATATGCGCAAAAAAAACTCACTATAGTTGATACTGTACGTGTAGTGATCCTATCATGTCGTAAATCAAGGGGGGTCATCGTCAGAGAGAATGCGGTGACATACCTCGTTGTGCCAGCAGAAAGTCGAGAAGACCATGCCGACGTATGTCCACGGTACAGTCATCCCAGAAATATCCGACTTAATGTATCGCAAGAGCGAATCCGGCAAGATCGGAATATTGTTCAAATTCCATGGGTCCTTGGAGGACGACTCGAGGGGATGGGTCTCCAGCGTCGGCATACCGCTGTGCAACACCCTAGTCAATGTTCGTCATTAAGTACCACCGAATAGGGGCCGACCAACCTGCCATGTGTTGTCGAGTGCACATCAGCGCCATATTCGACCTCGACCGTCTCGTGTTGCGACTGCACAAGCCGCCAAAATTCGTTCTCCACGTCGGTCTCCGTCACGACGACATCGTCAAAGACATTGATTCTGGGGTCATCGGGATCGAGAGGCGCTGCCATCTTGACATCGCCATCGTCATTACCCTGGCGCCCCGCCGGTGGGTGCCTCTTGAACCACTGCCGCCGGAATTCGAGGTCACGCGCTTGGAAGCTGGACAGACTGTGCTCTTCGCCCTCGTCGAAGCCGAAATCAGCGCCCGTGCCGCAGAGACAGGTGTGACAAAACCATTGCCCCTTCGGGATCGTTGTCAACGGCGGGTCAAGGCAAAACATGTGGAAGCCTGACAGATGCCGCTCCATGATTTTACTGAACGGATCGGAACATAAATGAGGGCTGGCTCACCACAGTCGCATCCATCGCAGAGCAGCATCTCGGTTTCGTGATCTTTCCTCAAGCAGATCTCGCAATCAAGCTATGGTTTAAATTACTACGCACGTCAGTACAGGTAGTAAAAATAGCTGACCTCAGTAGTCAAGGCAGTGCCTTTGCCTTTCTCTAGGCGCGGAAGAGTTGATGGTAGCACGTCCTGCGACCCAGACGCCTTGCGGGCAGCTTTTTTCATCGCCATTCAGCCGTGAGATATCGAGGGAAAAGTACAGAAGGCACTCACAAGCAGACTGGTCGTGGGGGCTGTGTCGAGTGTTCCTACGCATTCGCGCTACGGCGCCACGACCCCTGCCTGCATTCTTAGACTCACCCTCGTCAGATGGGTCAGACAACGGGCTCGATGTCACGGTCAGGGGACTCGGCGGGGGACTGTCATTATCATCGCCCGCCGATGTGGCGCTCAAGCGGCGGAGCTTGCCGGCTGTCTGAATGTTTGTGTTTGTGTTCAGCTGCGAGTCCCGTGGTTTGTTCGGAGAGAGGGTGGAGGATTTACTGACGCGTTCGCGGTAGTGCTCGTACGGCAAAATAACACGGGTGTATGAATTCTTCATCTGCGTAGATAGGCCAGGGATTCCGCTATAGCCAAGCAGGCGACCGAGATCTGCCCATTTCTTGTTCCTAGTGACCTGAAAATTCGATGCGCGGTGGCGATAATCAATTTGAAGCATGACGTGGATGGATTAGAAAGAAAATCGCACCATTTCATAACCGCCCTGTTTCTGCACCTCCTTGCGTAGCAACCATAAGTCTAGAGGCTTGTGATTGATTGTAGGCACAACGACCCGTGGATTCCCCTGCTGCTTGTGGAACCGATAAAGCTGCTCCAAATAATTCACCTTTGCTCGGGACGAGGCCTCGATCGAATTCAGACGTTGTAGCCGTGTCTTGAAACGGAATCTCTGACGTGGAAATAAATGACCGAGAGAAATAGCCGCAACGGCGGATTCTACATACCTCAGTGTCGGTGACGAAGGGCATTTCCCACCCCAGCGGCGGCACAATTTTACACATCCCATATGCTTTGGCTTTCTCAGAAATGGACTTGATATATGCGAGTGGATCCTTGAACTGCTCTAGGGTCGGGCGAAAAACTGGACAATCTGTGAGACCAAATGGGCGCTCGACATTCTGCGGCGCCTCCCACTGGCGGTTGGGGGTCTTCACCGTCGACATATCAAGAGCAGGCTTTACTGGAATCGGTGGACCTTCCCGCAGATTAATTTGGATTGCTCCATCTTCATTGACCATATCTGCGAGGTCTTCTTGACCAGAAGATTGGGCATGACTCTGGAGGGCCGCAATTGCGTCGGTCTTCGACTTGCGTGGCGCCCTCTTCGAATCTGAGCCCGATGCTTGAGCCGACGCGTCGCCATTCCCGTTTGCGGATGTAATTTCGAGACGCTCGATCGGAACAGCACCCTCGACAGAGATGGAGAGACATGTCGTAAATGTATTGGGAGGTTTGGCAGAATTTTGGACGGGCAGTGCGATACCACCGGGGCTGGCTGTAGATGACCGGGGCGAGCGACCTCGACGAGCGGGAGTACCGCGCGAGGGAGGGCTCCCATGCATGGTGGTCGTGGTAACAGAGTCCGGAGGAAGAGAGAGCGCCTCGCGCTGCGAGGCCGATGGGCGGTCCTTCAATATAGCCACTCCAGCTCTTCTTCCGCGTGGGAATATATATCGTCGCGGAGTTCGTCCTCCCACGCCGATCATGCCGGCTACATCCTCGCGGCCTTCCCTTTTCTACGCTTTCACCTGTCCCTCCCGAAATCCCCCTGATTTCCCTCCAATATGCCTTCCGACCAGCAGAGAAACAGGGAAAGGGGCGGGCTGTGCCTTCCCAGGGCGTAATGCCCCCGATCACGATACCAGATCGGTCTGGATCTGATACTCCTCACGGGAGCATCAGACACCGCGGTACACGTGCCACCACATTGTGGGTGCTTGCCCAATCGAGTCATTGAGTTATATGAGTCATATTGTTGAGCTCCAACGCGTCCACTCTTCCTACGTTGTTTATTGCTCTTCAGCACACCCTTGCGCACACACAACGCATCAAAATTACACGATCTACAAGTTCGAGCCATCAATCTGACGAGCGTCTTTCCTCATCCGTGCCCTTCGCTCGTGATCGATGTGACGGTGTCGCCGATGATGTTTTCCTTCCTCCGCCACCGTGCTCCGCCACCCCCCAAATGCTAAAGCGCCGATCGGGCAATCGCCCCAGATACGCTGTACGCTGGTCGCCGTTATTCTCGTACAAGCAAATGGGTTATTGCTCAGATAGACTTTCAAGCAGCACGGATCATTCCGGGTCTCACCTTCATGTTGACAAGCGCTGTCTCGTGCGGTCTCGCTCGTACACACTACTGTCTCAGGGCCAATGTAAAAGTCGTATCACTATGGTGAAGGCGCATGTGGACCTCTTCTCGACATATCTTCGCCTTCAAGATTAGTGGACACACCTTTTGGAACGAACGCAGTGAGACCGACCTTGGCCATGCTAATTTGTAAGCCTAACAGCGACTAAGGATTTATGGATACTTCCTAAGGACCTACCATTGTCCAGTAATCTACGAAAATCGTCCCTATAAGGCTCGTATTTCAATTGTCTGCTCTCTTGCTCATAGGTGAGCAGCAAGCGGACCCTGACAACGCAATTGTCTTTCGTCTGAGCATTGGACGACCGTATTGGCTCCGCGATTATTATCGTATACGTTCCGGGAATGCACAGACCAAATGACAATACCAGTTGACGACATCACGATGGCATGTCAGACTTCGTGGCCAGTCCCCCCTCTTCTCCGCATGCCCGAGTGTCCTACGGATACGCGCTGGCCATGCGTCGAAGCCTTGTATTTTCTGGTCACACGTCAAATACATGCGAGCTGGCCAGACCGCTGTTGTTCTGCGCACTGAAAGCAAGAAGTACATATGCCTTTGCATGATAGCCGCCATGGCCATGCAATAGACGATATGGCTGCGCACATTGTTCCCGCCTATACCGAAAACTCCTTGCTCGCGGCGCTTGCCAGTGGCTATCTCAGGCCAACGCAGATATCCGAGATACTCCCGAGAGCCCCGGCTTAGCGTGCGTGTACAGTCGCGTACTCAATCTGAAATCCTCGGTGTTCTTCCTCGATATTTCCCATATCGGCGGCAGCACTCATCTGAAGGGTTCTCCCCAGGCCTCCTCCGGTCCCCGTCCTGAACAGAGACCTGTGATGAGCGCTCCCGTTAGCGGATCTAGCCTTACACATACCCCGGGTTTCCATCTGTTTCGCCACCACCTCCCTCCTCTGCGAAGCCCTGCAGCTGGCCCTGTGGTGGGGAAAGTCGCTCTGAGGACAGAAGAATAACGTCCATGAATACGGTCTCCTTTTCAAAATTATTTTCCTTTCTTATTCTGCGTTGCAAACGGTCAAGCATGAAAGTATGCACGTGTATCTGTCCTCTCCCACTCTAGGGCTTGCGAAGACGGCTTCGAAGGGAAGATGAAGCAGCGGGCTCGAGGGTGCCGGCGTCGTCACGCATCTGAGGACGGCAGATAGTGTGACGCGTCGGGGCATCACTTTCGAGTAGCCGAGTCATACCCAGTTGTGGATTCGAGCTGACGATGTCGAGTCTAGCTTGTCATTGACCGGGACGGGGCCTCTACCTCGGTTAGGAAGGCGTTTACCCTTTTTAGAAATTGTCTTGATCGGTCTCGTTTATGTGCGTCATTCTCCTCTCAAGTCGTGTCTGATGTCATACCTGTCAACACTGCATCGCACTCTTATAAACCGATGTGGTCGTCAAAAAATGCAACTTCCCTCTCTCCCCAGAACCCCCATCTTCTCTTCTACTCTTTACTCGCTTACCCTTGCACATTAGCCATATCATTTGATCGGTATATAGACGAGGGACCAGTACGTCGCGCGTACAAGGTAAGCACTCGTGTTGATTGAGTAATATCGTGCGTTGTCACCCGGACACGCTTCGTGAGTCCGTATTGTGTTTTATCGTGTTCGTGCGTTATCATTCGGATACGCTTCGTGTTTTCGCATACAGGTCGTCG
The DNA here is from genome assembly GCF_002117355.1 of Postia placenta MAD-698-R-SB12. NCBI lineage: Eukaryota > Fungi > Basidiomycota > Agaricomycetes > Polyporales > Adustoporiaceae > Rhodonia > Rhodonia placenta. Next base: position 621,977 of record NW_020169843.1, on the reverse strand, counting down.
TTCGAGCACACTTTGTGTTTTACTGTCGTCTCGTACGCGCGCATACAGTCAGATCACGCGGCCTTTCATTCTCTTTTCGTTAATCTAGCTAGTCGACAAGTCTTCGACACCTTTTCGACCAACTTCGGACAACGCTCTGCACTACGCTTTTACAGCGCTGGTCTCGATGTCTGTCGATTGGATACATCGATGTCAATATCTTGGATGATAATATTATATACTCTTCTAGGAGAGATAAGACGTGAGCCCCCGTTGTCTAATGGCTATGACGTCAGACTTCTAATCTGGAGGCTGCGGGTTCGAGTCCCGCCGGGGGTATTCGGTTACACAAATGGGCTCATCGTTTTTTTCCGAAGCTACAGTAAGCCCTTATCACTTATGTACCATGAACCCATAAATCATAGATCTATTCTACAGAGTAGTGTCGCATCGATGGCGGAACCACTCACGAGGATCGTACTATGGCTATCGACGAGTACAATAAGCCAGATAGCGACAAGTTCATCTTCCTCCTCACTACGCGTGCTGGTGGCCTTGGCATCAATGTGACTACCGCGGACATTGTCGTGCTCTACGACAGCGATTTGTGAATTGTGTTATCTCTAATGCCGTGAGCTTCAATCCGAAACATACTCGCTCTAGGAATTCCCGGGCCGATTTGCAGGCCATGGATCGTGCACACCGTATTGGCCAGACCAAGCAGGTCTACGTCTTCCGATTCATCACCGAGGGCAGCGTGGAGGAGCGTATGCTTGAGCGTACCGCTCAGGCATTGCGTCTAGATCAGCTTGTCATGCAGCAGGGTCGCATGCAGCACACAAAGGGTACGATCACAGTGCAGTCTTCTCCATATACGACAACTTACCCGTTATAACCGTCAGCGGCGAACAAAGAGGACCGTCTTGAGATGATTGCGCATGGTGCCGAAACCATGGTAAACTCGAGTAAGTCCATGTGCTCGCATCTTACGCTCTGAGTTGACATTCAACTAGCCAGATGATCAACGATGATATCGAAGCTATCATTCAGCGAGGCGAAGCGCGGACGACCGAGCTCAACTCTAAGTATGAAGGGTTGACCTTTGAGGATCTCAATGGGAGGGCGAGGACTTCCGTGCCGGAGTGAGTGATCTCTTCCTGGGACACGCACAGAATATACTGATCGAACTGGGTTTGCAGCAGCGGAAAGCTCTGCAGTTCAACCCTTTGGCGTTGTCCAAGTGCAAGCGGAAGCTTAACTACTCGGTCGACAGTTACTTTAAGGAGACGATGCGAGCCGGACCCTCAAAGACCGAGAAGGCACCTAAGATGCCTCGGGCACCGACACGGATTCAAATGTAAGTACGATTGCCTTCCCTCGGCCATCGTTGTTCCCTAACCATCAGTGCAGGCAAGACTTCCAGTTCTTCTCATCACGACTCGCCGAGCTCCAGAAACAGGAGCTTGCTGCGCACAAGGTCAGTACTTTGATGGAAGTTCCTCGGTATGCCCGTTTCACCTTTTTTCTTTTGCTGGCAGCGGGCGAACGATATCCCCGCTACTTTGCGTGAACCTGGTGGTCCCGAGGACACGCCAGAGAAGCTCGAGGCCGAGCGACTGGCAGCCCAGCAGTCCATCGACATCGATCAGTCAGTCGTTGCGTACTATGTTGTTCCTTCATTGACTTGTAATACCTCAGTCGAGCCGCTCACAGAGGAGCAGCAGCAGGAGAAGGAAGAACTGGCTGCCGAGGGCTTTGAGGATTGGAGTAAGCATGACTTCCAGCAATTCATCCGTGCCTCAGAAACATATGGATGGTGAGTTTCTGTCTGGAATGTCTCGGCGTACTTTAACCAGCCGCATGCCTTAAAAGGACGGATGACTGAGCTGCTCGCGTTTGGAATCCAGGACAAGACATCGGATGAGGTAGCTGCGTACTATCCAGTCTTTGAGAAGAAGTGGAAGGAGCTTGCCAGTGCGTGACATCGAATGTTGCAAAGCTCCCTCAGCCTAAGTTTGCGTATCCTTAGAGTATCCTCGTATGAAGGCTCGCATTGAAGAAGGGGAAGCAAAGCGTCACAAGTGGTCAAACCTCGAACAATTGCTATCGAAGAAGATTGCGACTGTGCGATAGCCCATGCAGGAGCTAGAATTCACAAATGGTAAGGAGAACTCGTAAGAGGAGGACAGGTATCTCCTCTGCCGACTAAACCACTACGGCGTGCGCGCAGAGCACATATACGAAAGGATCAAGAAGGATATCACAGAATTCCCCGTCTTCCGCTTCGATTGGTTCTTCAAGAATCGGAGCCCACAAAAGCTGCAGCGTAGGTGCAACGCGTTGCTGGGTATGATTGAGAAAGACGCCGAGCAGAAGCAAGCCGAGGAGATCAAGACAAAGGGACCGAAGGGCAAGGTCAAGCCTTGCTGAATTATGGAAGGTCTTCGGCGTTATAGCTGACATATATCACGTCGTTATAGAAGAGGGGCATCGAAGCGGTGGACAAGTCGGAAGAGAAGAAACCCTCACGATCGTCAACGCCCACCGGTACGGCCGCAGCGCCTGCTCCGAACAAGCGTGCCTACAAAAAGAGGAAGATACAGACTTGTTGCACTACATGAACCCGCGAGCTTCGAGTCCGACGTACGGGAGACGTCTTTCCTCTTGTCATATATCCTGATGGTCGCGGGATAGAGATTTTTTCAGTAGTGGGAGACAGGTTTCTGAGCTCGCAAGTGGATAAGAGTTGGCAAGATGGGATCGTCGGAAGCGAAGAGGTGGCGGGGAGTTGGATAATCCAATGGCTAGCCTGAGGTAGAAGGAGACGAGTTTACGATCTCGTCAGAGCTCCGAGTATGCGGACTAAACAGATCGGCGCTCGGGAGAGGACAGCTATTCAGTGCCTCCCGCGAATTCAAGGGTTTCACAAAAGATTTACTGCAGTCTTATGCTACACAGGTAGGCAACTCTATGAACCCACGCTTCACCCAATGTTCACTTTTTTTTGAATGCGATGGTTTAGACTCCGTACAACATGGTACATGCAGAGTAATAACGAGCACGTCAGACAGGCCCTCAGCACCCCCTCTCAGCATCCTGCAGTCTCCGATTCCGCCACCCCTCGCCACAACCACCCACAGGGACCCAATTTTCACTTAACCCCGCCTGAACCTGCACCTAACCCGGGGACAAAAAGTCAGATTCCCGCCCCAGGTTAGCTGCCGGCCCACTTGAGCCAGATTCATTTCGCGTTGCGTGAGTAGATAATGTCATTTGGGATCGCAAATCAGTCAAATCAGATAAGCTTCCTGCCTGTGCCAAATTGCCCTGATGCCTGCCCCGGCACTCGTTTTGGTCCACCCCGGTCAGTGATCCGGTCCCTAGCTGCCAGAGATCCTGTACCACCTGCCGCACAATCCTGTCATGAGTAGAGTGCACTCCTGTCCACACATTTAAGAACAGCTCACCCCCTTCATCAAATATTATGCCTGTTGGACTATTCAAATCCTCCAGATAACCCCTACATATTAAAAATACTACATGTAGTATGTCACATCCTGTATCACATGTCTCATCTTGCTTGGGTGTCCTCTCGGGTGAATGCCAGTAGGCCAACATGCGTGAGAACCAGTGACTGTCGCCAATTAGTCAGGTTTAAGAACCATTTATAGAAGTCTAAGTGGGGCATCTGCTGTAGCTACCCTTGATATCAAATGTGTAGCCTCACTGGTGGCTTGATATTTGATTGGGTGGTCATTGAGAAATAGAATAAATGTGATACAACGGTCTTTACTCCTATATCGATGCCTGACTCGTAGACGACGAGCGAGGACTTATGGACAGTGCGTCGTCCTGAAGATCGAGCGAGGGAGTCGAGAATGACCACTACCCCAAGCGAAGAGGAGCAGAGACTTGAATGAATAACCAGGTCGAACTTAGGGTTCGACCAACTAATGGTACAACTACTTATACAAGTACCGACTGCGCACGGACCATCGTGTCTATGTGGTCGTGTTAGTGAAGAAAGAAACGTAGTGGTACGATGCCGAGTACGAAGTGCGCACGGACCCCATTATGTAAGCTACATAATGTTCAACCTGTGGGTGAGCGCTAAGACAGGCGCCAGTATGGGCGCTAGTAGTACAAGGAATAGAGTGAAAAGACAAATGTTTCATCCCTAGCCTTGAACTCGAGCTTTGCTCATTGATCACTTCAGTCAATACCCAGTCAAACACCCCTGGGCTTTTGGTTTGTTCATTTCCCTGTCGCTTGACTTCAAGTCACGACATTGAGTTTGGCAAATACTTCAGTGGGATTGTCAAGAAGAAGAGTTAGCAACATTTTATTGGCAACATGGGAATGCTTAGGGGTGTATATGAAAAGCTTCTTGCCGCCTTCAGTGGAGGGAGCATTGATTGAGAAACAAGAGGGTAGACATGTTGATACAAGTTAAGATGTAGCAACTTGACAGAGCTGCTACCATTTCAGCTCAGGTTCTTCCTTCTTTTGTAGTCAAGGAGGATTTTCCCCGCAGTTCCCACCGAGTTCTTTGTGGGTTTCCATGAGTCATTAGTGGATGAGTAACCCTTCCACCTGATTCAATACTTGTGGTATTGTTCTCCCGATGTTTAATGATGGCTTTTGAAACATTTGTTTTTCTGTTCTATTCCTTGCACTACTAGCACCCATACTGGTGCCCGTCTTAGTGCTCACCCACAGGTTGAACATTATGTAGCTTACATAATGCGGTTTGTGTGCACTTCATATCTGGTATCGTACCACTATGTTTCTCTCTTTACTAACATGACCACATAGACACGATGGTCCGTGTGTAGCCAGTACTTGTATAAATAGTTGTACCATTAGTTGGTTGAACCCTAAGTTTGACCTGGCTACCAATTCAAGTCTCTGCTTCTCTTCGCTTGGGGTAGTGGTTATTCTCAACTTCCTTGCTCGATCTTCCGGACAATGCACTGTCCATAAGCCCTCACTTGTTATCTATGAGTCAGGAATCAACATAGGAGTAAAAACTGTTGTATCAGACCCCTGATAGAATTAATTTTATAGGAGTGGTTATGCTTTATAGCTCTGTATAGTGGTTTAAAAGATTTGTATGGGTTTGATTCTTCCAGTTGACTTTCCAGTATAGGACAAAATATGAAATGAGGGTTATTTGCTTCCAATATCAATGTTCAGGTGCCAAACACTTCTGGCCCGTGACAATGTCTAAAGGTGGACATCGGTAGGGGTGTGGGTAGGGAAAGGTATGCAGTGAGGATGGTGTGCGGGATGAACTTTGTGTGTTGTGCACAGATAGTACATGGTAGGAGTGGTTGAAATTGGTTAGCCACCTGCAAATTATTGAGGTGGATAAGCTTAGTAAGTACACAGTCATCCTGCTCGTGGAGCAATCATTTGTGGTGATTGATCACATCATTAGCCACCTTGACGTGTTTGTCATATTCGAGGCAGGCTGATAGGTATGCCTCCAACACAGCTTGGTTAGTGGTGTTCATTACCTTGGGGTTGTGAGCTTTGAGCTTGTTGAAGACTTCGGTGGGATTGTTGAGAAGAAGGGTTAGCAATGTCTTATCAGCAACATGGGAGTGCTTAGGGGTGTAGATTGCAATTTTCTTGCTGCCCTTGGTGGAGGGAGCATTGAACTGGTTGAGGAAGGAGAGGGTAAACATGTTGATACAAGTGGGGGTGTAGCGACTGGGTAGAGCTGCTGTTGACTTAGTTCAAGTTCTTCTTTGTCTTATAGTCATCTAGGATCCTATCTGCAGTTCCTGCCAAGTTCTTTGCAGGTTTCCATGAATTGTTAGTGGATGAGTAACTCTTCCACCTGACTCTGTACTGGTGGCATTGCTTCTGCTTGTTCTCCTGATGTCCAATGATGGCTTTGACCTCATAGTTATCTTCACCTTTGATAAGGTCAGGAGGTGGCCTTGCATAGTTCAGACCATGGATCTCCATCTCTGAATAAGGAGATAGAAGCCATCCGTGGAAAACGGGGTGGACTCGCCAGGTGCTAGGGAGGTCTAGCTTGTATGTGACTGTCCTGACCTTGTCTAGAACTTTGAACGGCCCTTCTCGCCTTGGAGCTAGCTTCCTGGATGGGTATAGCAGCTTCAAGTTCTGGGAGTCTAGCCATACCAGCTGACCTTTATGGAAGGAACCCCCCTTCCTTTTTACTTTCTTGGCCAGAATGTTCTGGGCCATCTCCATTGCCGCATGTGCTTCTTCATGGATGTTTTGCAAGTCCTTGTGTCGCAACTTGAGATCAAGCGACAGGGGAAAACCTAACAAAGCACTGGGGGTGTTCGACTGGATTGACCAAAGCAATGGTGAGCATGCTCAAACCTAAGGCTAGGGACAAGAGGTTGAAACTGAGGTCCCTAGGGCAGCAGAGGCTGGCTTATATACAGGGGAAGATAAGGGCAGGCCATGCACACTGGTCCATGTGCAGCTGGTCCGTGCACAGCATGCTGATGCAGCCCCAGGGGCCAGTAAGTCAGGGCAGCTGTGTTAGCGGAGCCTGAGCTACGTCACGCACTGCCATCCCATCTAATCTAATTGTACAGTAGATAATGACTTGTTCATTCGAGTGTATAGCACAGAGGTTGCAGGTTCAAGCCTGCGAAAAGGAAAAAATTAAAAAACAGCTAGATGCTGTACCAACTCGTGACACCTTGAGGTGATAAGCCGCTTGTGGCATGTTTGATCCAGGGTGAGTGGTGGGTATTCCATGAGGTTTGTATCCCATCATGAGTTTGAATGGGGATGCCTTCATTGTGGAATGCTTGCGGGAGTTGTGAGCAAATTGTGCGGTGTGAAGATGGTCAGCCCACTTATCTGGATTATTGGCAGTGAAGCAGCGGAGGTAGATCTCCAGCTCCTGGTTCACTCGCTCTGTCTCACCATCAGTTTGCGGGTGGAATGCCGTACTCATGGCTGATTGAACTCCCGTCATTTTGCAGAGTTCCTGGAAGACTTTGGACATGAATTGCGGTCCTCGGTCACTGATGATTTTGTTTGGGAGTCCAAACCACTTGTAGACCTCTCAGTACATTGCGTCTGCCATTCCAAGAGCATCAATTGTTTTGTTACATGGGATGAAAATTACCCCCTTTGTAAGGTCATGGTCCACTACAACCAAAATTGAGTCGAAGTCATTGGATGGTGGCAAATCAGTGATATAGTTGCATGAAAAGGTGCTGAACGGCTTGGCATTTGCGTAAGGTTGAATGGGGGTGATGGGTGGATGGGCTGGATGCGTGTTGACCTTCATTTGCTGGCAGATGCCACAGCCGTTAATATAGCGAGCAACAAACTGGGCCATGCTCAGCCACCAGTAGTCACGGCGCAAGCTAAGGAGGGTTTTCTGAATGCCGGGGTGTCCTGCGGAGGGGAGGTCGTGATAGTGGGAGACAAGACGTTTGCGAAGAGACTCATCTGGGGGTACATAGACCCAATCCTGATACAGGAGGAGGTCATCATTGATGGACCAGTCCGTTCCGGTGCACAGAGTTCCCCTGCTGTGTGCCGCAGTTAGGCCTTCCTTCATTATAGGGTCATCCTTAAAGGAAAGGATGATGTCGCGGGTGTCGATGTTGATGGCGGCCACCCATACTTCTGGTGGGAGCATGATGACGTTGGTGTTGTCATTAGAGCTGTCGTTGTGGTCAGGTCGGCACAAAAGAGCATCGCTTTGCACCATCTGGGTTCCTGCAATGTGTACAAGGCAGAAGTCAAACTCAGTCAGTTTACTTTCCCAACGTGCTTGATGGCAGTTCATGTCCTTGGTTTGTTTCTGAGATGTGAGATTCCTGTGATCGCTGAGAATTGTCACTGGGTATGGGCTGCCAATGAGGTAGTGTCTCCACTCATCTAGAGCATGGACTACTGCGTATAACTCTCTGTTGTAGATGTTCTCATTTCTCTCTGCTGCATTGAGGCTTTGAGTGTCACAAGTTGACATGATGTCTAGCCATTTTTTAATTTTTTTCCTTTCTGCGAGGGCTCGAACCCGCGACCTCTGTACTGTACGCTCAAATGGACAAGCCTCACCGGCATATCACATTCTCCTGTAGATTAGATTAGATAGGATGGCAGTGTGTGACATAGCCCAGGCTCCGATGACACAGCTGCTATGACTCACTGGCCCCCAGGGCTGCGTTAGCATGCTGTGCACGGACCAGCTGTGCACGGACCAATGCGCAAAGCCTACCCTTATCTTCTCCTGTATATAAGACGGCCTCTGCTGCCCTAGGGACCTCAGTTTCGACCTCTTGTCCCTAGGTCAGTAAGCTCCCTTTGTATCTTTTCCTTACTTCACTAACTAATACACTATCTTGTCCCTAGCCTTAGGTTTGAGCATAGCTCACCATCGCTTCGGTGAGACCCAGTCAAACGCCCTCAGCATCCCTTGTTTGGTTTTCCCCTGTCACTTGACCTCAAGTCATGACAATTGTCATCCCGCTGTCAAAGGACTGCACCAGTTGCAAACTTAGAGGCATTGGTTTCAATAGCAAAGGGTTGGTCAGGATCTGGCATGCGCAGCACTGGCACCTTGAGGAACACCTTTTTGAGAGTTTTGAAAGCCTTCTGCTAGTCAGGTCCCCATGTCTAGGCAACATTCTTCCGAGTAAGAGCGACCAGCAGTTGCGCCTTGTCCGAGAAGCCTTTGATGAACCACTGGTAAAAGTTCCCGAATCCAACAAAGGCACATACTTGCCTGAGATTGGATGGCACTGGCCAGTCTGCAATGCCCACTAGTTTGACAGGGTCCATTGCAATTTTGCCTGGTTGGATGATCATGTCGAGGAATCCAACTTCGGTGACATCAAAGGTGCATTTCTCTGGTTTGAGGTAGAGATTGTGTTGTCGAAGTCATTCGATGACATGTCATGTCCTTTCCTTGTGTTCCACCTTGTCCTGGGAAAAGATAAGGATGTCATCCATGTAGATGCAGAGCCAGCCTTTTTCAAGCATGTCTGCGAATATTGTGTTCATCATCCACTGGAACATAGCAGGAGAATTACACAGCCCAAAGAACATCACCATTGGTTCATATAACTACAGCAGTTTACCGTCAGTTACTGGTATGATGAACGCTGCCTTCCATTCGTTCCCATTTTTGATTTGGATGTTATTGTATCCAGCGCGAAGGTCCATCTTTGTAAATACCTTGGTGTGCTTCATCTTGTCGAGGAGGTCCGATATAAGCGGAAGCAGGTATCGATCCTTGACCATGTTTTCATTCAGTAGTCAGTAGTCTTGACAGGGGCGTAGTGAACCGTCCTTTTTACCAACAAAGAAGAATGGACTTGCCAGAGGGGATTTCAAAGGGCGGATGTACCCTTTACTCAAGTTCTCTTTGAGGAACTTGTTGAGTTTCTGTTGCTGCTGTGGGTTGAGCGGATAGACTTGTTGCTTCATGTCCACAAAGCCCTCTTTGAGGTTGATCTCGTGGTTGTACTCGGTGTGGTCCGGGAGTCGTGCTGTGGTGCCTTTGTCGAAGACGGGGAGTAGATTGTGCAGGTAGGATGGTACCATCTCTTGTAGCATCTTGTCTGTCTTGCCTTGGGTGTTCGAGGCAGCAAGTTCAGTGAATGTTGTGATGCATCCAATGTCGTGGTGAACCTTTCAGATCATGCCATTGTGGAGTTGTTTATAGCCCGACAAGAATTCGGGAAGTCGCTCCTTGAGCAGGACATCCCTTACTGCCAGAGGTTCCTGTTTCTCGTACTTGGTGATCATCGGTGTTCCTGATAAGTAAGAAATGATAAACTCATCATCACCGATGTCCTCAGCTTGTTTCTCGATGGATGCAATACCCGTTGACCCAAAACTGTCCTCCCCACGTTCTGTTTCGTTGATAGAGCCGGATAGTATTACCAGTGGGGTGCTTATTCACTCAAGGATGAGCTGAGCGATTCAGTCACCAGCTTTGATGGTGAACGGGGAGTCAGAGTTATTGACCATCAGGACTAAGACCTTGCCTCGGTAGTCGATTACTCCTGCAGCAACATTGATTTCTTTTAGCACTAGACCAGACCGGGGTGCAATTCTTCCATAGTGTCCTTCGGGGATGGCCAAGATAAGGTCAGTGCCTACCAGACCACGCCGCCGGGCTGGGATAATGAGGTGGTGCACAGCAGAGATGTTGTATCCTGCTGTGCCACTAGTCTTTCGTTTGGGGAGTGTTGCATGCTCTGAGGTGGGAATAACGAGGAGTTTGTCTTCTGTTGGTTCTGGAAGCAGGGTAGTCACGGCCTTCTTCAGTTCTAGCTGAGCCACTTGCCTTTGGTACAGGTCCATCTTCCAGGCCCTGGTCTCTTCCTTTGTCCACCGATGGTTCAGTTCAACCCGTCCGGTCTTCCAGTCTATCTTGGGGTTTTTGAGCTTGAGCCAGGTATGGCCAAAGATGATGTCTTTTTTGCCAATGTTACCAATGTAGGCTTTGACAAATTGGGGTTCTCCGCTTATCTTGTACAATAAGAGGGCTCTTCATGTGATAAGCACTTCTTTGTTCAGAGTTCCGTCCACATTGAAAATGGGGATGGGTCAGGGAAGAGGTTTTGTCTGAAGCTGATGCTCTCGGACAAATCTCGGGCTGATGAAGATTCCGGTTGTGCCGCTATCAATGAAAGTGCGCGCCTCAACGTCTTTTCATCCCACAGTAATTAGAATGTGCAGAGCATGATCATTTCGGACTACTAGAATTACACGGGACAGTGAAATGGATATGGGCAGTGATTGCGTTGGCTCACCCTGCCCCTTCGAAAATCCTCCAGCATGAGTTCCTCGTACAGTTCCCGCTTCTTGTCAGCAGAGAGCACCTTGATTCTGGCGCAGAAGTCATCCTTCCCAGATCCTCCCTGGTTCGGCCTTTCACCCCCTTGTCATGCAGCCGCTTTCTTGTGGCAGTCCTTGGCACTGTGGCCCTTGATGTGGCAGTAGAAGCACAGGTTTCCATCCCTGTGGAGCTTCCAATCGGCCTCATTGAGAACGGCTCCTAGTTCCCACTTTCTTCCTCCCAAAGTGGAAGTGAAGGTTGATGCAATGGTGGCAGCGTCGATATCCATTGGTTTGCCGTAGTCCCTGGTGTCAGTGATGAGAAGGGCTCCTTTCTTGACTGTATTGGTGTTTCGGATTTTGTCATACCAATCCTTCATGGTTTTGGGTCGGTCTCTGGCGACCCTTGTTGTGAGGGAGAGGTAGAGCTCATTAGGAAGCCCCCTGATGAAGTTGGTGTGGAGAGTGTGGTAGTTATTTTTGACGTGAGTGGTTCCATTGACCTCGGTGTCCTTGAGCTGAGCCTTCTGTGCTAGCTGTTCGAAATGGGTGATGTAGTCGCCAAGGGAGAGCGCAGTCTTCTTGTCCTTCTGTCACTCTGGGAGTTTCATCAGGACCTGGTGTGCTTTGAGTCGTGTCCCGTGCTCAGGGAATGCTTGTTCAAGGGTGTCGACGAAGCCTGCCCAAGTGGAATAGACCTGGGTTCCCCCTGCCGACTTTTCGTAGTACACATCTACCCACATCTTCCCCAGGTCCTTCCTCATTAGTGCTACAGTGAAGGCGATCTTGGCTTCATCGCTGAGTGCGGTGTTGTTGGTAGTGACAAAGTAGGAGAGGACGCATTGGATAAAGTGTCTGAGGTCCTCGGCCTTTCTACTGAAGGGTTCAGGAGCAGGGATGTTGAGACAGAGGGGTCAATTGGCTGTTATCTGTGGGAACTGGTATGCTGCGAGAGCAGCAGCGATGCACTGATCAAGGTCTGCCTGAGTGAACATCGCCATGGGGAGTTCAACTGGTGCATTGGTTGGTGCGAGTGGAGCTGGTAGTGGTGAAGGTTCAATGCTAGGAACCTCGACAGAGTTGTATTGTACCTCAGGGAGTTGGAACAGTTGGTTGTTGGTGGGTGATCATAGTTGCTCGGTTGTTCGGCTAGGTTCTATGATAGAAATGCGTAGGAGGGTGAATATGTCTTCTGATCGAGAGGGTGGGTGTCTCTGGTAGTATTCAACAAGCTTCTGGTGTGCGACGACTTGTGGGTTTGGGCCAGTTGCGCGAGACCAACTGCTGGCTTGGGGATAGATGGGGGCACTTTCTACAGTTGTAATGAAACAGCGGTCGGCTAGGTCATACTGCAGGAGAGGAGATCCTATGAGGGCTGGTAGTCCCAAAGAAACTGGGTTGACTGTGTTGGTCAATGTGGTGGTGAATGATTTGTTCAACTAGGTAAAACTAGGAACGTAGCTTATAAGTTTGACCTTTTGATACAATGGTCTACACTCCTATGTTGATTCCTGACTCGTAGATAACAAGTGAGGGCTTATGGACAGTGCATTGTCCGGAAGATCGAGCAAGGAAGTTGAGAATAACCACTACCCCAAGTGAAGAGAAGCAGAGACTTGAATTGGTAGCCAGGTCAAACTTAGGGTTCAACCAACTAATGGTACAACTATTTATACAAGTACTGGCTACACACGGACCATCGTGTCTATGTGGTCATGTTAGTAAAGAGAGAAACATAGTGGTACGATACCAGATATGAAGTGCACATGGACCCCATTATGTAAGCTACATAATGTTCAACCTGTGGGTGAGCACTAAGATGGGCACCAGTATGGGTGTTAGTAGTACAAGAAATAGAATGGAAAGACAAATGTTTCAGTTTTGTCCTGGGGTTAAACGTGAAAGTGAAAATAGATAATGTCATCCAATTACGTGATCTGGTCATTTCACCTACTACATCTGTCAAAGGTGAAAGACACCAGTCCACACAATTAGAAACAGCCCTCCCTCACCATGGATTGTTTCAAACATCTGACCACTGACTTTTGGGCCTAAACAGAGCCTATGAAAAATGCATCCAGCAAGTTATATCATGTTTCCTTAGCTAGCCAGCCTCAGTGAACTTTCAGCTTAATGTGTGCTCAAAATGTGCTTGAAGTGGTGATTATGTCATACAAGCACCCCTGAAGGGTCTGCTGGTGTACATTCAAAGCAATATTACATTTTGAAACATTTGTCTTTCCGTTCTATTCCTTGTACTACTAGCGCCCATACTGGCGCCTGTCTTAGCGCTCACCCGCAGGTTGAACATTATGTAGCTTACATAATGGGGTCCGTGCGCACTTCGTGCCTGGTATCGTACCACTACGTTTCTTTCTTCACTAACACGACCACATAGACACGATGGTCCGTGCGCAGTCGGTACTTGTATAAGTAGTTGTACCATTAGTTGGTCGAACCCTAAGTTCGACCTAGTTATTCATTCAAGTCTCTGCTCCTCCTCGCTTGGGGTAGTGGTCATTCTCGACTTCCTCGCTCGATCTTCAGGACGACGCACTGTCCATAAGTCCTCGCTCGTTGTCTACGAGTCAGGCATCAATATAGGAGTAAAGACCGTTGTATCAAAAGGTCGAACTTTCTAAGCTACGTTCCTAGTTTCACCTAGTCGAACAACTCATCCACCATCACGTCGAACAACGCAGTAAACCCGGTTCCCTTGGGACTACCAGCCCTCGCAGGATCTCCCCTTCTCCAGTACGACCGAGCAGACCGTTGCTTCGTCACCACCACAAGAAGGACTCCCATCTATCCTCGAGGCGGCTCCTGGGTTCGCGCAGAAGGTTCCAACCCGCAGATTGTCGCCCACCAACAGCTCGTCAGCTATTACCAGAGACACCCTCCCGCTCACCCAGAAGACGTATTCGCCATCCTACGAATCAACGTTGAACCAGCACAAACAACAGAGAACCTACAGTCACCTGTTAACGAACAACCGTTCGAGCTCCCGGACGTTGATAGGCGCCGAGCCCCGCTGGGCCCCGATACACCTCTTTCCGGCACTTCGACTCAGTCTCCCAACAGTTCGATTTCGCCTTCGACGCTCTTCGACACCTTCGACGATGCGCGACGCTCACTCGAAGCTCGGCACGGTCGTCCCGATGCCTCGCGCGTAGATCCCGGAACATCTCCCGCATTCGGCGAACAATAGGGCCACTTGACGCCGCTCGGCCAAACGCGCGCTTCGCTCCAAGCCACACCGAAGTAGCCGGTCTTTCCCGATTAGGTATCGAACCTCGCGGCATGCCTTCAACGACGGATACCGGTCCGAAGTGGCCATATGTTTCTCTTCATCTCCGCGTTCGGCATGACGTCACTCTACCGATGGACTTGGTATGTGCCCCTCGGTGAGGCAGCTTCTTGAGGAACAATGCAAAGCCCCTTGTACTAGTGTGCCACTTTCGATAGTCGTAGCGTCCTGTGTAGTATAAAATCTGTCGTACTTCTCT
>NW_020169843.1:592051-601282 GCF_002117355.1 Postia placenta MAD-698-R-SB12 | reverse complement strand
CAAGGGAACCGGGTTTACTGCGTTGTTCGACGTGATGGTGGATGAGTTGTTCGACTAGGTGAAACTAGGAACGTAGCTTAGAAAGTTCGACCTTTTGATACAACGGTCTTTACTCCTATATCGATGCCTGACTCATAGACGACGAGCGAGGACTTATGGACAGTGCGTCGTCCTGAAGATCGAGCGAGGAAGTCGAGAATGACCACTACCCCAAGCGAGGAGGAGCAGAGACTTGAATGAATAACCAGGTCGAACTTAGGGTTCAACCGACTAATGGTACAACTACTTATACAAGTACCGACTGCGCACGGACCATCGTGTCTATGTGGTCGTGTTAGTGAAGAAAGAAACGTAGTGGTACGATACCAGGCACGAAGTGCGCACGGACCCCATTATGTAAGCTACATAATGTTCAACCTGCGGGTGAGCGCTAAGACAGGCGCCAGTATGGGCGCTAGTAGTACAAGGAATAGAACGGAAAGACAAATGTTTCAAAATGGATGATAGCTCAGACAGCAAGTAACCACTTGTTATGATCAATGCACTTTTTTAATTAAGTTCAACCCCTGTGGCATCTGTGTGTGCATATATAATTCCTGACTATTGCTTGTTATCAAACAAAATAACCTCTTCTCTTGATGAATACAACCTGCTTGATGACCTCGCTAGTGTTGTTGCTTGACTCAAGTGCATCCCTCCCCTAGACCCAGATGCCTCACCTCCCACCCAAGTTTTACACCAGTGACTAGAGCAAGAGCTCACTACCATTGTTCCTACCACCAGAGTGCCTCTTGCAGCAGTTTCCCAGCATTGTACTCAGAATTGCAAAGACCCTTGTTCCCAGAACTGCATACAATCCTGTGTAGACAAGGTCCTACAGCATATTGGAGAATCCCCTGCCTCCTCTATCAAACTGAAGAATATTCTTTCTACACTGCCAGCAGGATCTCATGTGCTTGTTGATGATGCCTCTTTTTCTCTTTTTTGCCATGGCTATGAGTGCTGTAAGGATATGGTAGGTCTTTTGCAAAATCTGCCACCTTACACTTTCATTCCTTTATAGTCAAATGCAATAGCCCATGTTGAAGGATCTATGCCCTCAACCAGCTGACTTTGCACAAGAGCTGAGCATGCAGCTAATATTACTAATATTTAAGAGTGCATACAAGAATGTCACTCTGTATGTACCTCTTTTTTATATTGCAGAGCTCCTGCATTCAATAACATCCTTTCAGTCTCTTCAGCAACTCACAAATGCAACCAATTGCTCAGGTCATCTCTATTGCATATTCAAGCACATTTGAGTCATTTTATTTGTTTTAGACTGGAATGTGTATGTGGGCCTTGGCAGCCTCACATTCAAGTGTAAATGAAACATCTATACATTCACTGCTCAACCTCATATCAACAGAGTCTTAAGCAGCCTAAGTAATCACCAGCAATCTACCCTTCTGAAAACTGTTTACAAGAATGATATCAAAGCCTGGAATCACAAAGCTGAAGCCATTATCACAGCTTGCAATCACCTACTAGAGCTGTATGACCTTGTATGTACAATTCCATATATGTATTACTTACTACTCATCTTCAACAGTATGGGGCAGCAGTCCTTCTTGATCCAGTGTGAGATGTTGATTATCTAGGAGTTCATTGCTCACATTAATTTCCACATGTTTTTAGAAGTGTCACCACTGCTCTTGCTAATTGGGCTGACATGATTATGCTCCACCAGGATGCAGGTTGTGTTGTTCCTCACATTACTTGGTAGCATTGATGATGCAACTTATGTGTGTTGCTTTTTCTGCTCTCACCTACCTGCCCATATCACCCAGTAGCACTTGTATCATTATGTACCAACTATAATACACCAATCTTCCTTACAGGCAACTGGAAAGCCTTGTTATCCTCATTACAAGATTATAAGTGCATAATCAAACTGTGCATAATATGTGGTCTGGATGTATGCTATACTGGCAATCATATACCAGCTTGTGCACTCGACTTCCACCCCCTTTCCTTGCTATCATGCACTGCACAGATCCCCTGCATGGTTTGTTGGCAGCTGTCAACCAACTGCATGGGTCCACTTTTCCAGCAAATTCTGGTGACATGTACAATGCTGCTGCTAACATCCACCCTTACTCTTTCAGTTTTGTATAGTCCTCAACCATCAAAACCCTCATACATGCAGGAGGACTAATGAGATTGTGTCACAATGGTTATCAATAGTTGGTGAAAAAGAACTGGCATTAACACTCACCCAGCTCTGGAAGTCAGCCATTATTTTCAAGTATGCATGTTATTTCCTACAGTTTATGGTAAGTGGTCATGACCTCATAACAGCATGAGCACTGATGCATTTGTACAAATGGAAATTACACCTGGGTACAAGGGTGAAAGCCATGTGCATGCTGTTACAGTTTGTGGCTGGGCAGCCTATCTTGTCACTGCCATTTTATGATTTGCACATGATCTAAAAAAGACAATGTGTATATTTTAGCATAGTGCAACCTGTTCAATCAGATTCAACAGCAATTTGCTCAGAGTGAGCCATTTTTTATGCTTGTAGTATTCTATGCACTTACATTTTGTAGTTGTTGATGATTACCACCTACCCTGAGGATAGCACACCAAGGTTTATTATGTTCACTAGGAGGTGATGCTCAAAACTGAGGTGGTCCTCAAGGTGTCAACAAAGTCCTTTACAGGTGAACATTTGGCACACATTCAAACATGCACTATTTTGGTCACACTATTACACACTGCTGTTCATCCTAGTACTTTATCCTTTTCTCATCCAGAATTCTTGAAATGTGACATGGTGTGACTCTTTATTTGATTTGCCTTCATTGACTGATTGACAACAGAGTGCTTGCATGGGGAATTTGTGCTTTTACAACCTTGGTAATGGTGAAACACATATTGAGTTTTGGATGAGTGCTTATAAGGTAGTATTGGTCACTGACTTAATGTGTTTCTTATTCTGATATATTTTCAGAATCACAACAGTCTTATTGTGTTTGTAACATCTGTATATTTGGGAGCTGGTCAAGCTAAGCCAGAATATTATTACTAAACCTAGCATTTGGCAGCCCCAATTCTTTCTTGAGTGGGGTTTGTTCAAATACAAGGTTTTGTATTTGCCTTCATGTATGCCATACAACTCACCATTTAATTATTCCACATAACAGATGATGGATGAATATTTTAGTAGCACTGTCGCTAAACATAAAGTAATTGACAAAACTCAGCCACTGTGAGTTAATCCCCCTTCTCTTCTACTATACTAATATGTGTCCAGTTTGCTCACAGGCCGTCCTAGTGGCAAAGGACTAAGCCAGAAGCCTGCCAGTCCTGCAGCAATTTCAAATAACATCCAGGATCTTGCTAAAGTGACCAAGCTACCCATAGCTGGTGCCTCTGCCATTTACAGGGGTGTTGCTGATCAAGTATGCTACATCATTGGTGGTTATTATTGGATGCTTATCACCTCTAGTGTGCTGTCATTTTAGGGAGGCAGCTTGCCACCTTTATGCTTGGTCATTGTCAAGAAGTTATGCTTTTGGATAGCCACTATGCCTGTACTGCAGCCCAAGTGCCTATAGTTGGTATTATGACTGGTGAAATACCACTGGAAACTTTGCTCATGCAGGTATAGCATATTTCCACCTTCTGTCATAAACTTCATTAATTATAAATACAGAGATCACTAAGTACAATGGAGTCCACCTTGCTGGCAGTCAGGGTTCTTGCTAATGCATCCATGTCAATTGAAGATCCTCAATCATGCAAACCTAAAGTACTTACCTCACACAAGAGGCAACAGGCTATTGTGTGTTCATAATTTAGCCACTTTCATTCATGTTCCAGGACCTTGCAGATAGTGTCAACATTATGGCTGTCAATGTAAGTGTCCAAATCATTTTGATTGATGAAGAAGCCTGACCCTAGATCATATACAACAGGGACTTTCAGCATCCACCATGCTGTTGAACAATTGGTTGCAAGTGGTCACAATATCAGGAGTCCTCCCACACAGCTTAGTAATTGGTGCTAATATATTGTTTGCATGACATTTCATGCAACCAACAAGTGTCATATGCTGCACAATTGATAGGCCCCACTCCACTGATTGCACAATTTGTGGTGCAAAAAATAGCACAGCAAGGTGTGCTCACTATTGTGCAATGAGTGGCATGATAGTGTGACTGATGGTTTGGCAATGGGTATATATAATTGTTGCACTATGGGTGTCTTTAGTTATTCTTCTACCCACCCCCCTCCCTCTTGATTATGCACCTTCTGGCTATCCACAGAGATGATGCTTACCTTTAGCCTTGAGGAGGTCCACTCTCTGCTTCACTTGCTGCACCAATCTGGTAACAGCTCTTTGTCTCAAGCGATAATGCACTTAGAGGCAGCTGTGTCTTCTGAGGCATAGTCATACTCCATACAATTAGCTCACAATGAGCCTATTGAGTGTTAGTTACTTTGAAGGGTGCTTGCATGGCTTACATCAGCTTGTATTAGACAATAATATAAAGGAGACCATGACAACCACATCTGTGTTGGCTGTCCAATCAGATGACAATGGTATGTGTCAATTCTTATTGTAAGAATGAATACTTATCATCAAAAAGCACATGTGATCTTTGATTAAAATGTGTCTCAGGCATCCTTACTTGTGGGTCCATTGCAATCAATTTGCATAGGTGCTCACTCAGAGAGGGTAGCAGCAAAATGTGTTGTGAGAGAGAAGCCCTGGATGGATTCCAATACTCAGACCTCCTCATTGCTGGTGTTATTGGCTAGCAGGGATGCTGATAGCAATTTGGAAGAATGGATTAACTCAGACATTGCACTTCCCACCAAACCAGATGGTGACATACTAGACAAGCTAGCAACTATTATACAGCATCGTCAAGTGAAGCATGCTCAAGAAATTGATATAGGTTTTCATGTTATGATTAATTTAATGTAATTGGCTTTTGCTTGTGAAAGGTGAGTAGTTGTATCTATGATGTTAATGTATGAAGACTCAGGTATCACTAGCATAACTATTAAAACTAAGCAAAGTCTTACTACCATGTGGAAGAATCTACAGACTGGCACAAACAACAAACCTTCTCTAGGCACATTTCAGCATTGGGTGTGTAATGGAAATCCTTTTATTTCCCTTGCTGCAGGTGAAAGCATCTACATCATCCTGCTGATTTCTGCACAATCTTTGAGATCAAAAATTTGCAAAATGGATGTTCAAGTGATCAATGGTATTGCCAATATACTTTGAGCTCCTGATATAGGTCAGTCATTTTTGCATTGTATGTTACAGATTTTGGTTACCTAAGATTGTAGATGATCAATCTGAGGCAATTGTTATCAGACAGCTAGTTCTCAAGATAGCCTATTTTGAGACAAAAGCTGGCCTTTAAGTTCAGATCTTTGTTTAGCGATAGTGTTTTGTCACACTGTGATGTCCCTGTGACTGCTTTGTGCAGCAGCCTTGATATAGGTGATAAGATGTTTGCCAGTATCAAATTGAAGTAAGTGATTCATGATTTGCATTTTCACTAAGTAACACAATTTCAGAGCTTTTGCATATTTGCCAAGAGACAAGCAAACATGGCAATCTTGTTATCAGTATATTCCTTCATCGCCATAGCAGAACAATCTGGTTTTGCCTTCTATGCATGTGATCACCACTGGTTATGCTGCCTCACACTCAGATAATGTCAAGATGCCTGCATATTGTCTTGGATCTAACAACTACACATGGACAAAGACTGAGCACATTCTTGCCAAAGATGCCTCTAAAGCTTCTGATTTGCATGATCTGGATAAAAAGGTACATGATACTGATGATATGACTTTACTTCAGCTGACTAGTTATTTAGCTACATCAACATTTCATTAGTGAAAGAAAGGATCCCAATACACCCTACCTTGAGATTTCACCTTCATGCATATCTGGGTGAGCACATTTACCTCTAATTGAACTAGCTATTGATGCCACATTTTAGGGGGTCATTGAGACTTGAAACCAAAGATGGAGAATTTATTGCCTTTATATCATCTTCAATACCAGATGAGCTTCGACACAAGCTACTAAATTGCTTGAAAGCAGTTTTGTCTAGTGCAAATGCTTTGACACATACAGACTCAGCAGCACATGGATAAAATTATTCCTATGAAGCCTTTTATTTGGCCCTATACAACCAGTACACCACTCAGGTGAGTGTCTTGTTCTAAACAAAATGTGAAACTACATTTATATTCTGTTATAGGGTGACAATACACCTACAAATGCTAATCCAAGA
Source organism: Postia placenta MAD-698-R-SB12 (assembly GCF_002117355.1). Lineage (NCBI taxonomy): Eukaryota > Fungi > Basidiomycota > Agaricomycetes > Polyporales > Adustoporiaceae > Rhodonia > Rhodonia placenta. Next base: position 594,965 of record NW_020169843.1, on the reverse strand, counting down.
ATGCTTGAGCATGAAGATGGTAGAAGAACAAATTACGCGCAATTTATGCCATATCAATCAGCTGACTGCAGCAATCATGAAGAGTTATACAACAATCTCAAAAAGGTTTTTAAAGAGGTTTTGAGACAAATTGATGAAACCATAAGCTTGTAATTATGTTTGTATTGTTAACAAATTGCTAATAATCATGCAGCTTAGGCATTATCTCCCAAAGAAATACGAGGCCCTCAATATTGATACAAAGTGTTTGCCATTTGGTGATCACTCTGCATTTCATCCATTCCTGGGCCTTGTTCTCAACATCAATGTGATGACAACAAGCCACAGAGATGGCAATGATGGGCCCTTTTTGTCTTGTGTAAAACATTGGAGACTTCCAGGGTGGGGCACTATGTCTAGCTGAGCCAGGGTTAGTGATTCCCCTTGGCAATGGAGATTTGATACTTTTCAAATACCTTGAAACAAGTCATTTTAACTTACATTATGTTGGTATTCATGCCTTCATCACTTTGAAAACTGACAAGGCTTTCAAAACATGGGTTATCAATCATAATGGCTGGCAACACAATGATTTCTTTAATAAATAGCATTCAGCAAAAGTTTATATGTTCCTGTAAGCCCATTTTTGACCATCCCATGCATCACTAAACTTGTATGATGATGGTAGGAGATGGCAATGCAAGCCATTGGGAGAGACAAGATTTGTTCCCAATCAAAACTGAGGGTGGCCCATAGTTGATTAGCATTGGTAAAGGTGATAAGTCAGTAAGGAGTTCACGGATAATTCTGCATAGTGCAAGATGGGGAATGGAAAGTTCAGAGGTCATGTACTCAGAAGAATCAAAGCTGGTTCTGTTGCCCAGGATGCCAGTCATCAACACTGCAGGGGATTTAGCATGCACAGCTGCAATCAGATCACTAAACAAGTCACCAGTGAGGCCCATAGTGGTACCACCAGGGATAGTGTTTGTCATGTTGCCAGTATGTTTCCTTCATAAGTGCACCAGAATACCGATGTCATCCAAGGTTGAAGCCATACTAGTCCATTGCAACCCACCCCCCAAAAGTTGGTTTGTTGTCAGTGTAAAGCCTATTGTGTTTGGTTCAGACAAGTAATCAAGAAACAATGTGAGTTTGTTGTTGGAAGCATGATCAGCCTGCATATAGCTGGCCAGTATGACATTTGTGATGTTATTCATCGCACCTGATAGCCCATTCAGCTGGTCTACAAGTTCACCATGCATTTAGTCAATAAACAAATACAATTAGTCATAAAGGATCTATCCCACACCAGCCATTCCTGAATTCATTTGCAGGCTGTTGGTGCCTAATTCACTGCTAGAAAAACTTCCTACTGTATGCCCCTACACTTTAGCTACATATACTTGCTAATAGTCAGAGGTAAATACCACTTGTGATAACCTCTAGTAATGAGACCTGGGCAGGATCGACCTGCTGCATCACTCATAGCAGATGCCCAATAAATGTGTATGCTACTGCTGGTTGCAAACAGGAGCTATTGATTGCAATAAGCCCCAATCACATTGAAAGCCAAGCACTCACACTTACACAAATTGAGCTGCTTTTTCATTGCCCTGGAAGTCTGGCAATGCTTATGTTTATACCATAGGTCACCCTTAATGGTGCATGCTTTCTTTTTTCTGGCCACCAGGTGCCTTTTTATTGCTCCTCTTCTTGTTTTTCTGATTTTGAGAAGTTGTTGGCATATTAGCATAAGGCATCAAGGGAGAAGAGATGCATCAGAAATGACACACCAGGGAACAGGCAAGAAGACAATTCACAGGAAACACAGTCACATTATCATCATTGAGTTGCCAATGTGTGACTGAATAATGTCATCTGTAATTGCAAATATGTCACATCAGATAAGGTTTCTGTCTGGCTCATCCCACCACCTTGCCCCAGCCACTCCACCTTCTGGTCCAGCCACCTCCAGATTGCTGTTTCAGCCAGGCACACTGTCACGAGTTGACATGGTGTTTAGCTGTTTTTTAAATTTTTTTTCTTTTTGTGGGCTTAAACCCATGACCTTTGTACTATATGCTTGAATGGACAAGTCATTATCTACTGTATGATTAGATTAGATGGGACAACAGTGCACAGCACAGCCCGGGCTCTGCTGACACAGCCACTATGACTCACCGGCTTCCAGGGCTACGCATAGACCAGCTGTGCACGGACCAATGCACGCAGCCTCCCCTAAACTTCCCCTGTATATAAGCTGGCCTCTGCTGCCCTAAGGACCTCGGTTTCGACCTCTTGTCCCTAGGTCAGTAAACCCTCTGTACTTACTTACTTTTCTTTACTGACTAATATATTCTTGTCCCTAGCCTTGAATTTGAGCACTACTCATTTGTCGCTTTGGTCAATACCCAGTCAAATGCCTCTGGGCTTTAGGTTTGTTTGTTCCCCTGTCGCTTGACTTCAAGTCACGACATTGAGTTTGGCAAATACTTCAGTGGGATTGTCAAGAAGAAGAGTTAGCAACATTTTATTGGCAACATGGGAATGCTTAGGGGTGTATATGAAAAGCTTCTTGCCGCCTTCAGTGGAGGGAGCATTGATTGAGAAACAAGAGGGTAGACATGTTGATACAAGTTAAGATGTAGCAACTTGACAGAGCTGCTACCATTTCAGCTCAGGTTCTTCCTTCTTTTGTAGTCAAGGAGGATTTTCCCCGCAGTTCCCACCGAGTTCTTTGTGGGTTTCCATGAGTCATTAGTGGATGAGTAACCCTTCCACCTGATTCAATACTTGTGGTATTGTTCTCCCGATGTTTAATGATGGCTTTTGAAACATTTGTTTTTCTGTTCTATTCCTTGCACTACTAGCACCCATACTGGTGCCCGTCTTAGTGCTCACCCACAGGTTGAACATTATGTAGCTTACATAA